>NW_009699476.1:15804-29799 GCF_000703405.1 Apaloderma vittatum
CACTGGAGTAATAAACACATGAGTTCCCACCAGGGGGAAAAAAAAAGTAATATACTGTTGTAACCAGTATTTGGGTTTATTCTTTCGTTTGAATAGTCTGGATTTAGCTTTTTACTGAAAAGTTATTATAGAAAAGCAAATAGTTTAGTTACTACTTTTGATCTCCATCACAGTCTTGTTCCTAATTTATTTGGGGGCAACAATTCTTGACTTTGTGAAAAAAAAGTCAACTGTGGAAGGAACTTCAATGTGGAAGTCAAAGTGGTTACTCTCTGGTTCTCTAGTTCATGTTTCATAGATGCATTTGTTTTCTACATCTGTAATTTATTCCAAAAGTAAAGATCAGGCTCTCCGCAAGTTACTCCTCGAATCAGTTTGTTGGCTTTCTGTTGCAGAAAACATATCAATCCTGCTTTACAGAGCACAATATGCCAACTTCAGTAGTAGGGAAACTGCTGAAGTTTATATACTTAACTGCCTATAGACCTCCCAAGGGTTCTTCCTCTCCTCCCGGGAAGACTATGTGTTCTTCCTCTTATCTCATACCAACTAACACATATCAACATAATATCTCTGCCAGCATCCCAGGACTATTTTAAAAAGCAATTGAAAATCCTTTTTTTTGCCTGCAACCCAAAGTATTGCTTTTTGTCTGGCATGTATCAGCTTTGTAGACTGTAAACGACCTGAGGCAGGGACTACTCCCATTTGTTTATGTCCTTAGTGGCCTAAAGGCATTATCAGCTTTAGTCATCAAATTATGAGCAGCTAAGGCGATCGTTTTGAGCGAGACCCAAACTTTCACAATTGTGTCCTATAGGATCACAGGGCGAAGGCTAATGGAGCCTGCATGCCATTTCAATTCTATTATCATAAACCTTTTTTTCCTCCCAGTGTAGTAAAAAGATGCACTAACTCTTCAAACAAATAACCAAGAGTTATTGGGATGGTAGTAAATGGATTCAACAAAGATTCAGGATTTTCTTATTCTAGTCAGCCTGAAACATTAATTAACAGCCTCCTTGTTTGTCATTAATTTTGTTACCATAGTAGTCTCTATGATTGGTTTCTAACAAACACGGAAGATTTATCTTTCTTACTCCAAATCAATCGGAAAACTAAGGATTTCGCATTCATTTTTGTTTCATAATGTAAAGCACAGTGAAACATTACAACAGGATCTTCTGAGATGGATAAGCTGTCAACTATCTTAAAAAGCAATCTTAAAAAGCAGACGCAGAGCTAAGAGAGAAGTGTCACTTCTATGCAAACAAAAACATTGGCTCCAAAAGAAATATTAAAAAATACCATATTTTATAAATAACAAATACAAAAAAACTTCTAGATTTTTTTTCACTCCAATTGAGTATATTTTGCTTGGATATAAGTACTTCCATGCACTATTTTTTACTCCAAATTCACAGCTGGTGAGAGACCAAGGAGGAAAAACATTGTAAGAGAATTTCCTAAAGAATAGAGTTAAAATGAATTAGCTGAAACAGAGGAATTTTTCATCCACTTTAGGTTGCTTGGTTAGTAAAGAGAATGGCAGCCCACAAGGGAGATGGTGCGGGGGGGGTAGACATCTGGAAACTAAATGCAGAGTAAGTTCTGGCCATCATAATGTGCTAGGAGTTTGGATATGTTTAGAGAACTACAGGCTGCAACCTGCAAATTGGATCAATATGTTTCTTGCCTGATAAATTCCAGGAGAGAGATAAGGGGTCCATTATTGGAAAAGATTGTTGTTGCCTTTCTTCTAGAGGACAAGGTGACAGATTCTCTTAAAGTGGTAACTGCTCTTTGCTTCTCAAAATCATGCTTTGAAAACGAGAATAATTTCAAACCTTGTCCAATTTAAAATCTGCCTCAGATGGAGTGAGGAGCAGGGAAGAGTTAGAGCGTGGCAATGTAGCCAAAGTACTCACACTTCCTTGATTAAGAAACTAGAAGTTATCCCAGTTACATAATGCTCTAGTCACATTGGTCAACTCTTTCCAACAAGGAAGACAAAACAAACATGAAAACAATGGGAGTTATGTTTGTCATCATATTAGTCATTTCCTACAGCCAAACCCAAATGTCCTTGAATATTTTCTCATATTATTGATACCCAAAGTCATTGACTCAGCTATAGACCATAGCACAGTTAAATCTTAATGAACTCAAATAGTTTTACCTCATCTTTTGAAAGATATAAAGGGCAAGCTATTTTGCTGTGCCTCATACTGCCCAAGGAATATGAACACCAAAGTGATGGCGAGATCATAAAGCTGTGCTGCCACAAATACAGAATGACATCAAGAACATGCCATGTTCCCATTATTTTTTAGGAAAAATGTTTCTAATACACATTCACTTTTTTGGGGGGTTCAATTCTGGGCTGATAAGGCAATTTCTCTCCTGGAGCAGGGTTCTTTAAGCTACCAAACTGTGGAGATAAAAGATGTAGAAATAAAAGAACTAGCGAGCAGGGATTTGGCTCTGTGATAATAGTACTGCAGTGAGGGATATAAAGCCCTAGAGCAGTCCAAGGCCCTCTTCCTGATGCGTTCCCAGTTCCACCCCATTCACCTCAGCTGTCTCAATTCAAGCATTTGCCTGGCCACGTCCAAAACCACACTGGGGCCATTAAAAATAATAAAAAAAATCATTTAAAAATGGTTCCTTTTAACATGAATGATTTCTCAGATCCAATTTAGAAAGAATCTGCTGGGCCACTAAGCTCAGACGAAGGGATGGTAACCTCTGGTGATGACTGTGGAAATAAGAGCTTGAAGGCAGTATGCTCTGAGATCAAATCTGTATAATACAGTATCAAAAGAATATAAAAAAGCACCCTAAGAGCAAAGAGCAGGTATCATTTTCATTCTCTCTAGTTACTTCTAACTGAACCTCTTCCTGTCCATCTATTACACCTTTACTAGCAGAGCTGGGGCAGTAGCAAATTTGAAACCACTTTCAAGCTAGCGTAAAAGTTGGAGAGAAGTCACAACAGGTAATTTAATCTAGAAGTTTAATGAAAACCAGCAGCTGGATGGTGAAGCAGCACACAAAATGCTGCCTGTGGACAGGAAGGCAGGCAGAGCAGCCAGAGTAAACTGCCTGGGAAAAGCAGGTGTGGGTAGACCTGTCGGCTGTCATGGAGGTGCCTCCAAAACATGGGCTGCCCCTTGCTTGCAGGGACATGAGGCGGGAGAGGAGAAACGGAGATGGGAGTTTTAGCAGACAAGCGATATTAATCTGTTAGAAGAGGCTCCTCCATTGCTCACAGAGCAATCTGTTTCCAGGGTTCTGTTGTGCTTTAAGTTCAGGGCAAAGCCTATCACACCACATGCCTGCATGGTCTGGGTGTTGACACCAGCCCGCTGGGCCCACATTGAGCAAGTTCAGGCTTGTTCTGCTCAGGATCAGAGGAAACTGGAAGCCACATAAACTTTCTAGCAATACTGGGGCCAAGTTAACTGCATTGAGTCAGAGCTAATAAACACTGCCAATCATTACAATTTATTAGCTTGTACTGAGCATCATGCTAACTGTGCTACGCAGCTTAGAAAACTGGCAGAGGGAACGCCTATCTACCCGTAGAGACATGTATAGATGTAAACCCTTATCTATAGGTCTGTGGATTCTCACTGAGCACCTGAAACCTGGTGAACTCAAGTAGAAACCAAGCATTTCAAACTTTTGTGGAATTTTTTGCAGAAGGGAACACAGAAAGAGAAATAGGTGAGAGAGGAATGGACTTTGGACCGAGGCCATGGGTTGCTGAGTTACAGCTCTCCACTGGAAGCACCAGGCAAAATGTTCATAGCCTGAGCACATGCCGGGGTCAGTGCTGGGACTGCACAGGTTTGATTTAGGTTCCACAATGGTGAGACTGTGAGCAGTCCAGTGAATGCTCAGCACGTGCAGTGAAACATCTTCAAAGAAGCAAACAAAATGCTATCATAAAGGACACCCATGTAGACTTGTGTGTTTTATATTTTAACTTAAAGAATTTAATATAGCATGTTGCATTTGGCTATCAAACACTGGGGTTTTTTTTCTGAAAGCCTATCCTATGGCACTGCAATTCGCCTGCTGGATGTATGTCTCTTCACAGAGATGAACTTCCTGACAGAAATCTCAATTCACTTAACTTACAGACAGAGCTACAGAGGTAGAAAAGTTAAGCATGCATTAATGAAGGAAGGACTGTGGGACTGACCATTATAAAATCTAGAGGCAAAAGTCTCCAGCATTAAAAGCGAAGGCTCCTGGAGGGATTACAGAATGATCAGAGGCTCAAAACGCTCCGTGCCCCAGAACAAGGGAACAACCAACTCTCTGTATGTCTTCACTTCATTGGGACCAGATAGTGCACTTGATTGATCTCACTCGTGTGTGACTGACATTAGCACCTGAGAACTTCAGGCAGGATTTCTGGAATATTGCTGAATAGCTTACACACACCAAAAAAAAAAACACACAAAAAAAAAAAACCAGCAAAAAAAGAAGGAATATTTGACAATAGTATTAGAGCTCATTGCAGAAGATGCTATGTCTTAAACCTGCTACTCTGTAATCAACTCCTTTACCTTCTCCCCTTGTTTCTTTGCCACATCAAAAAGGCTGTGTGAAGAGAAGAAAAAGATGTAAGAACACTTGGTATGTTTTCATGGAGTGAAAGAAACACAGAACATTGTGGTTAACTACATAAGTGAATCTGTGGCCTCAAAAAAATTGTCTCCTCTAAGCAGAACCCATGGTGTCAGTCAATTTTATGAACAAGGTGCCACATTTCAGACTCAGCCCTCTCCTGAATTTAACATACGACCTTTGCTTTGAAGATCCTTGGTCCCTCTGAAACATTTTTCTTTATTCTCTTTGGTGCTGGTTCTTTGTTATTAATTAGATCAAGTCCGGTTTCCACTGAGACAGTAAGAATAGGGACATCTGTGTGTTACCTGTCAAGTACTGCCATAACTGTCTTCAATTGCTCTTGTAAGTCTAGTGCCTCTGTGGAGTCCCATATTATGAAAATTGTACACTGTCTTTCAAAGCTCTTCCTCTAGTCTGTGTAACATTGCAATGTACTTTTGGTAAGGAGATGTAAAAGCAGAAAATCTTCCTAAGAAAACCACTAAGTGCAATATTGCACTATTAGCAAAAGTGAGAAGAAACAGTTGGTTTGCTACTCAATGGGAGGAAAAGCTGTTTGAAGGATGAGCTGTGATCAGAAAGCCACAACAGTTAACACTGAAGACAAAGAAGAAATTCAGGTCATAATGAGAAAAAGAAGATTAGAGAGAACTGAGATAAGTGAAATATTTTCAAATTGGCTGGGCCCTATGAATTTCACCCTAGAATATGCAGATAACTGACTGAGGGAATCTTAAGAGCTGCTAGCAATTATCTTTGAGAGGTGAGGTCAGAAACAGTCAACTCAGCAAACACTCAATGGAAAATAACCAAATAGGTTTAGTCTTGCTAAGAAGGATCTGAGGTTATCCTAGGGATCACAAACTTCAACACAGGCATCTTCACATATGTATGAATATCAGATTGGAAATACAAAGAATTTATAAGAAACGTGAAGGAATTCTCCTTTGTTACTTCACTTTGGAAAGACTTTAGCCATAACCCTAAGTGCAGTGTTGAACGCCCCATTTTAAGGAGGATGTGACTGATTGACAGTGAATACTCTAAAAAACATGACAATAAATTGAAGGAATAAATTGTTGTTTAACGTAAAGAAGACAAGACTTGCCATAAACATGACAAAAGACCCTGAAATTAACAAAGATGGTTGCAAGGAGAAAAAGAATAACTCATTCTTGTTCACTGAAGGTACGACAGAAGTAACTTGCAGGTTAAGAAAAGAAGGACAGAAATTTTCTGATGGTAAGGAAAATTAGGCCTTGGAATGAATTGCCCAGAGAATCTCCACCAGTGGAGGTCCTCAGAAATGGGTCAGCCACAGCTCTGATGGGAAGAGTGTCAGTACAGATGAAGCAGCTGCAAGGCCCTCAAGCTACTTGCTCATTTTCTGTGATTCTAGGAAAAAAAACCTGTGGCTAGTTAGCTGGAGAATAATTTTTTGAGTTCTAGGATATTTTGGGCAATGTATTACCTTTCCCTTTGTCAATTTTTAATAGTGTTCTGAATGCTTAAAGAGTGGCTTGACCCAAGATATTCTTTCTTCTTTTTACTTACATTTTTTATGTTTGAGCAAACTGCCTGGTTGATTCCTCTGATTCTTACACACAACATAAAATTCAGTGTTTAGTTGTGGGTTTTTTCCCCCCAAATGTGGAAATGTTATTTTGCTGCCTAAAGCCGTTATTGGATCATTTCATGTAGAGAGTCAGCCAACTCATATTCAAGTTGATGGGCTTTCCTTTAAGTTTTGGGTTTTGTTTGTGGGGTTTTTTTCCACTTGTGGCATCTAATAGTCAATTTCCCTATATTTTCACTTTTTTGAAATGATACTTGACTGTAGAAATCTGAGTCATTCTGAAGCAGTACACTTTAGGAATCTCAAACCCAAAGTCCTATGTGTGCTACACTTCAGCCTAAAAAGAAGGATGAAACTTTATCAAAATCAAAGCTTTGCCTTACTCTTATTTATGATATGGATTGAAAATTTCTCAGTTTTGAGCTCTGTAGGTGAGCAAAGGTTGCTCCTGAATTAAGCTGATGCCAAAGAGATTTTACAAGGCTGGCTATAAGTTGTTAAATAATCAACACAGGCAGCTTCCAAAGATGATAATATTGCAAATATTATTCATTGCAGGATCAAAGTCATCATCCTTCAGAAGCAGTGTGGCCAGCACGACTACAGAAGTGATTGTCCCCTGGACTTAGCACTGGTGAGGCCACATCTTGAATCCTGTGTTCAATTCTGGGCCCCTCATGGCAAGAAAGACATTGAGGTTCTGGAGTGTGTGCAAAGAAGGGCAACAAAGCTGGTGAAGGGTCTAGAGCACGTGTCTTATGAGGAGCAGCTGAAGGAACAAGGACTGTTCAGCCTAGAGAAAAGGAGACTGAGAGGAGACCTTACCACTCTCTACAACGACCTGAAAGGAGGTTATAGTGAGGTGGGGGTTGGTCTCCTCTCCAATGTAACAACCAATAGGACAAGAGGAAATGGACTCAAGTTGTGCTGGGGGAGTTTTAGATTGGATATTAGGAATAACATCTTCACAGAAAGGGTAGTCATTGGAATAGGCTGCCCAGTGAAGTGGTTTAGTCATCATCCCTGGAGGCATCTGAAAGATGTACAGATGAAGTGCTTGGGGACATGGTTTAGTGGTGGGCTTGGCAGTGTTAGGTTACGGTTGGAATTGCTGATCTTAAAGGTCCTTTCCTACCTAAATGATTCTGTGATTCTCCTCCTGTGTACACAAATCCCCCAAAATTCAGTTAATATTTACTACTTGAACTAGTAGCCTTTCTAAAAAGCAGGAGAGAAAGGACATAAATCTTCCATCATTGTGGTTGGCTTTAGTGGAAAAAATAATTTATTTAATTTTTGTAACTATTCACTTTGGTTGGTGTTTGGCCATCTGAACACCTCTCGGTGTTTTTTAAGCAACAAGTTGTGCAAGTTTCACTGCTCTTTCTGGAGACTTAGATGGTGACAGTGGATTTCTCTCAACTGGAGAAGATGTTTTAACTGCATTTCAGAAGTGAAATCAATTCACATCTTTCTGTCTTTGGCAACAGACTCTCACTGGAGCTGCAGCTTATGACTTTTATCTTGTTGTGACATCTGCTTTGGTCAAGGGGATTACTGATTACTCCTCCTGGAAGGTGTCAATACTGATGATGTTCAGTTGAGCAGCTGTCCTCCCTCTTCTATTATTATTATTCATGACGTGCGATTGATTCTTCTAAGGGACTTAGTGATAGAAAACTTAGCAGTTCTTCGCTGTCTTTCTTTTAAAGGGAACTTAGCAGACAATTATTGTTTCTGAAATGTGCTAAAGCCACCATTTTACCTCATCTATTGTTCAGATATCGCTGTGCAGACAGAATGTTGGCAATGAAAAGGTCCAATATGTGTCATTATCCATATGCTGAGAGCCATCACTTGCACACTTACTGTCTTTCCAACAATGTCATTCATTACCTGGTATCATATTGAGAAGAGTTTAAAGGATAGAAGAGAGAGAAGATACTAGAAGTGATTTCACCTAGACAACACTGAGGTATGATACAGATTGTAGTCATTTTAATTGAGGGTATACCTTCATAATTAATTATTGAACTTATAATTTCTGAACCCATCTGAAAGTCATATTGCCTATATTCAGCTTCTTAATGCTGGTATTTAAGTCAAGAAATTAACGATACATGGATGGATGAAAGTATATGGGAGGAAGGCAGAAATGAAGGTTTTGCAGTGGGACCTATAGGATCTGCAAACGCTTACTGTGAAAAATAGGCTAACAAATGAAATCAACTGCAATGTAAAATCATTTTTCCTTCTAATATCTGACAGATTAACAGAAAGAATGTTATGTTCAACTGTCCTCTGTCTTCACTATAAGACTCCAAATGGCTTCCTATGGAGCAAATAAAGCATAACTTGAATTTTAGAAATCCAAGTGTTGTGTAGCTCTGATAGAGACAACATGGGCTGGCACTGAAAGTCTTCTCTACTAGAAGATTAGAAAAACATCTACACAGACATCTTTGCCTTTGTTGGTAACACCAGGCAAATCAACCAAATTATCTTTGGTGTCCCTAGGGTGTTCTTGAATGTTAATAGTGAAGACCTCCCCTCTTTCTATGTAAAGCCTCAGGAGTGAAGATCAGTAAAGATCATCTTCTAATTGCCACTTCGAAACAGAAGATGATGGGCAATGGAGGGAGGCTAGTAAAGAGCCTTACTCCTGATCTGGGTCTATGGACACTTCGCATAGTTTGCAGGAGTCTCTTGACCATTTTCCCATTCTTCTGGGAAGTAATTACGATTAAACAACAGGGAGGTGTTTAAGGATGCTTCTGGGATCTTCCTGTAGCAGAGGAAGCACTCACCACCATTCCTAGAAAATCCTTGGAAACGACTCAAAACATAAAAGTGAAAGGAAGGTCAATCTGCTGTCTGGGTTGGCTGGTTTGTGCTTCCTGCATCCGTATTAATTTCAGTCTCTTGCAGAACTCCTGCTTTGGCCAGAGCTCTTACTTAGGTAAGCAAACTGTAATTTTATTTCTTCTAATAATCACATGCCACTTGTCTTGCTCTGGGCAGCAAAAATCCAGTGCTGGATGGTATACAGACCCTCTGAACTATCATTCAAAAATAAAAAATGTCTATATGAGTTTATACTGGCTTGCACATGCAAGCCATGATTTGGACACAATAGTCTTTACAAACTCACAGATTTGTTTTAACTTCTGTTCTAATAGAATGCAACTGACCCTCCACAGCAGCTCTGCGAGATTTACTTCCCCTCTTTTTATCCTGCCACATTTCCTTTGAGCATCTAGCTTACAGATTTTCTCCAGCTACCAGGCTGTTTGGTTTCCATCTGTTTAATAATTCAAATACATGCATCAAATGCACACATGACGCATTTCCAGGTAGTAACATCCCCTTTCCTTTCAGCCTTTTTGTAGCCAGGTAATTTGCATATAAGGTGCCTAAAAAATAACACGCTCCTCCATGGACAGACCACAATATAAAAATTTAGGAAACTTCAGCAATAAATGATTAAAACTCTAACAAAGCAAGAACAAGTGAAAAAGGATGTCAGGGAAAAGGAGGCTTCTCTAGAGAATGGGCAAGGGTTTGTAGGCAGGAACTAACAGAGAGATTAAAAAACAAGAACTGTTCAAGAGGAGAAGGTACTTAGGGGGAGGGGAAACACATGAAATTTGCAGTGAAAGATATGGGATAAATGAAAAAAGCTGACCTGGTTTAGACTAATTATTTGGCTAGATTAGTATCCTGTTTTCCTTCAGTGTCAATATCAGATGCTACAGAGAAATGGTACAAGAGATACCTACACATCTGCAGAAGCTTCACACAGACCCCAGGCTGACGATCAGTGAGTTTAGCCTTCAGTCAGGCAACTGCTGTGTAATTGCTTTATAACTGTGTAATATGAAAAAATATATCTGTGATGGCATTCTTATTGATGTAAATATCTATTTCTTGCAAAGGTTCAATGCAATACCTTTTGATAATACCTCCGGGCAACACTTTCCAAGGGGAAATTACAACTTCTATCTCCTTTTCAGTAAAATGTCTTGCCTTTTAATTTAATTGTTTTTTCTTTGCTTCTGCATTATAATGAAGGTGCAGCACAACCATACCCAAATTATTTTATGCCACTTAGTAGACATATATCTAATATATACATATATCAAATTAATATCATATTTATCCTCTTTTTAAATGACTGATTTTTATATATATCACAAAACCATTGATTTTCAGGAACCAGACTTGCGAACAAGGAAACTTTTAAAAGGTGTTTTAGACAGATGACTTGCCTAAGCTATTTCTGCATAGCTGCTGTTGACTGCATTTGTATCAAATTCAGTAGGATACAGCCTCAACCACACTTTGCTTTGGCATATTCAGCAGTAGCTCTTGGAAGCCTGTGGTGAGCCGTGATTCCAACAACACTCATAGACAGGTCTGAAATGGAAGAATTTACAAAGATGCTGCTGCTAGCAAAAGATTTAGAACCCAAATGCCAACACACGCAACATGCTTTCTCCCTTTATCCTAAATGTCTTTCAGTTGTTTTCGCTTCTTTCTTCCCCCCATCCCCCCCAAGAAAAACACTATTTTTTGTTGCTATAAGATATCATCATTAAACGCAGAAACAGTGCAGGCAAAGCTTTAGCATGGCACAGATCAGTCAAGGGTTGTGCAATTATTCTGAAAAGCTACTTATTTTGAAACATAGAACTTTCACTCAACACAGGCCTGAGGCATCATGATCAGATCTGTATCTGCAGTATCTCAACCAGTCTGATCTAGGGCTTTTGATCATTATGGAAGCTGTGGCCTTGTGTGAGGTTCGTATTTAAGTTCCAAATATTTCTAAAGCATTTTGGCGTTGGGTTGGCCTTAAAAGGTATTATTAAATCATGATGATTTATGAGAATGAATTAAAATTTGGTTTCGATACTCTCATCCCCTAAATTTGCCTGGTCTTGGTTTTGTTTAAGGTTTACAAGCCACTTTCCCTGTAGAATTCCTACAGCCTAATAGAACAGTAAATGACTACAGAGGCAACAAGGAAAGCAATAATACAGAAAGTGCTCTCAGGCAAACCAAGTAAATGGTACAGAGCATATTCCAAACACGAAAAATTTTGAGAATTATCATTTATGACTAGATATGACTCCTACACACGACCCTGAGTGTGATCCCATAGCAGGGTATGAGCACTTAGATGGGAAAGTTGATTTCCATTGTTTTTTCCTGAATAAATTTCTATAAAAATGCTGTTCAATAGTACCTTTGAAAGCAGTAAGAAATCAAATTTTTCTCTGTTATAGAGCCGCATAGAAAAACATATTGAAATGCAGGGGAGTGTCTTATACCCTCTAAATCACTGCGATCACAGGCCACAGTGCTTATAACACTATCATGCTGGCTGACAAGGACATAGCATTAGCTACAGGCTCCTCACTGCCTCCTCACATGCTGACACTACAGGAGTCAAGCCATTATTATTCTGCTCTTTTTACAGTCTCTTAAACATCGTCTTTTTTTTTTTTAATTTTCTTAAACTTTCCATGAACCTGAGCTCCTTCTGACCCGAAAGTCCCAGTAATTCTGCTGACCCTCTGTTAAGCGTGTTTCTCGAAACATATACAGCTATAGCTGTGGGACAGTCACATATTAGCAACTTGGATGGGAGCAATCAATTGCAGGGCCTTTTAGGGTAATGCAGTAACACAGACTGAAAGACACAGTGGTGAGGTGAAAATGACTCACAGGCCCAATTCCTTTCTGCAGTTCAACTCTATAAACCACAATAATTCACTTCAAAGGAAAGACAAATGGGATACTCTGCATTTATAAGATGGTAACAGAACAGAGTTATGTCCTAAACATTTTGCTGGAAACAAAAACAATTTTTCACAACACTTGCTCCAAAATAAAATTAGATTTTAATTTAGTTTGCATGCATTTGAGTTGAAAAAGATAACAAGCTGGTATAGGGCTCTACATGCTGAAATAGTCAGAATTCAATATGTCTTACAGACCTGTACGAAGGAAGGTAACTTCTCAGTGGCCCCATCGCGGTATTTCCAAAGGTGCGTTACAAATTCTCATGGCCAATCCTGCAAGAAATGGAGTGAACAGTTAAAACTAGAGAGCTCCCAAAGGAAAATCAAGTAAGATCAGCTGACTCCTTGGGTGTGCAATGCTAAAAGTCAGTGTAGAATTTGTTTAGAGGATGTTAAACATTTTAAACTATGGAAGCAGCAAAATCGTAACAATTATTTAAATATAACAAAGTCCAAGTTAAATAGAATACAAAATGTTAAGTTGTTGTTAAAGACATGTCATTGAAAACAGTCTTGATAAAAATGCAATGAATATGTGGGACTGGATTGGAAAGAAAAGAAAAAAGAGAGAATACCGCACCATTTATATTCCCTTTGAACTGTCTGTAATACAGACCTTAAAGTGCATTTTCAAACATAAAGCATATCAAAGAAGTAGATATTTATTTCTAGCCATGACACTTCTAGGTTTTTTGTAAATGAAACCAGAAATAGTCTAGTGGAACCGTGCTCTGTGACAAAGCATGTACTGATGGATTCTGCCCAACAGCAGTAAACAATTGTGTGTTTTTCCCTTTAACCGAAGGAAAAGAATTTCAGCAGTAAACAAATGCCTCATGTCTTGCATGAATTCTTCAACAGAGTCAAAGCAAACCTGTGCCCAACATCAGTAAACAATTGTGGTTTTTTTCCTTTAACTGAAGGAAAGAATTTCAGCAGTAAACAAATGCCTCATGTCTTGCATGAATTCTTCAACAGAGTCAAAGCAAACCTGTCTTTTCACACCTCCTGTGTGTGCTATTCCAAGTCAAAATACAAGTTATATTCCCTGAGATCTATCAGTTGCTATGCTTTCGATTATGACAACCACAATACACAAGGGATGATGATACACAAGACACTAAAGCTTTCTGCTATAATCCCTCTGGAACCCACACCCGTTGTTGTAAGGATAATTATCTGGGCATCCCTGAGGCCAATTTTTGCAGTTTTCGTATAAAAATCACCTCTTGCATAAGACATGAAATTTAAAATCATCCCCTTCACAGATATCATTGAGTCACTCCATTACCTCTGGGACAGATATAAATTATGCATTCTTTGGTTCTCTTTAAAATTTTAGATGCACACGGGGACAGAGAAGCATCTAAATGGTACTAAAAATATAAGGCATTCAAGAAAGAAACAATAACTTGTATGGTATTAACTGCTACAGTGCTCCGAAGGCTCCCTGCCTGGTCAAGAAAAGCATATAAAGCACTGAAACGTAACAGCAGGCTTGCATGCTAATGGCTGCTAGTGACAAGGACTCATTGAATGTCACTGCTTCACATACTGCGTACTGTTCATTTTTCTTATCTATGTGACCTCTCCTTTGAAATGACTGATGAAACTCCCATGAATTAGCATCTCCGCTTCTGGGCATTTGCCACCAAGAAGGCATTCAGTAACATCTCTACTAAAATACAAAAATAAAGCTGGGGAAAAAAAATAAAATCATAATCTTAACAGAAAATACTCCTATGTCTGTTAAAGGATACACAGGATGTGCAGCAAAAGGACTGCTTCTCCTAAGCCTCCTCATTAGGTTAGTTTTTACCTTGATGCCCTTTAAGAGTATTGACTTGTCACAATACATGCATTCGCATTTCAGACTTGGCTAACATTTTCATAATTGGTGTGACTAAAAAGGAATAGCTGTTACTGCAAGAAAAAAGAAAAAAAGAAAAAAAAAGAAATGTCTCTCTT
>NW_009699476.1:29836-33438 GCF_000703405.1 Apaloderma vittatum
CCGATGAACCACTCCAGATGTAAGCTGGCAAAACAGCATTGCAAGCATGTTACCCAGACATCCACTGAGTGCTGCAGATGTTTTCTTCCATGCTTCACATTTAATGTGTGCCTGATTATTTTTTTCTTTATTATTTCAACTACTTGGCCCGCAGAATTTCCCATGAAGTTTGCAGAATCTGGGATCCAATCTGCAGGCATAAGGAGCAGCTCCCTTTGTGTGAGCGCGTTCATTAATGTCTGGAATAACCAGCCAAAAGAGTCTCAGTCTGAATTGCTAAAAGAAATGCAGACTTCAGTAGTCTATTATGCCTTAATATTATTTGCCTGGGGATTTAACACAATGCTCATTTCGATTTCAAAATTACAGATGTTTGTAATATTCAGATGCATCGGTCTGACCAAAAATATTATGCCCATTCTCTGCCTCAAGCCCTTGACCTGAATGAGGTTAGTGACAGGGATATGAATGACTTGAGTGGGAAACGAAATACAAAAGTAGTTTTATTGGGAAGTGCAATATTTCTTCTGTCACTTAACCATTTTTTTTTCCCCTCTCAAAATTACAGGGTAGACTGCAAATCTTCAAGGCTAGCAGCCACTACGACAGCCTAAGTGCCATTTAAAAGAATAATAATTTATGAGACGCCTTGGTAGAATAGCAAAGGTCACACAGAAGACTCCCCAGGGAGGAGAGGATGACAAAGGTTACAAAGATGACTGAAGACTTGCCTACAGGAAGGGACTTTCTTGGAAGGAAGATGTGTTGTTGCTACAGCTTCATCCTACATAACACACAGCTACCTTGACCAAACGGTCAGTTCACCTTTACGTTAGCTATAAGGCATTGCTTACAAAATACGCTTCTGAAACTTACAGCTTAGCAGCTGGTATATGAGGAGCCTAAGAGACACGGTTGACACATTGCTCCCAGGCAGTTGTAAATTTGCACACCAGCCATCATGCTACACAGCAGTTTGGGCTGCTTTTTCTTGCCACAGATACAGCATTTCTCCCCTTCAGCTGCCGCCAGTACAGAAAAAAAAAAGAAGACAAGGATGAAGACAAGCAAGAATAGCTCTTCTTGGCACAGCTCCACTCTCCACATCATCATCTCTGGGCTCATAAAATACGCATTAACTGGTGGGAGACGCTGGTGCTGCAAACCTGGGGGTAACCAGCGGTGTCTGCAGAACATCAGAGCGATAAAGAAAAGCTTAACCTGAAGCCAGCGTGCAATACAAGACAACTCTTATCTCTTCGGAAATGTGCGGCCATAACCATTTTGAAAACCGACAGTTTCTGACTGCTCCCGATCGGTTGTGGGAAGTTTCTGCAGCCAGATCAATGGCTGGCACTTGTGGAGGAGGTCTGCATGGCTCTGAAGGGTACTGATGTAATACGTGCCTGTCTAGAAGAGGGTATTGATTGCTTTGAGTAGAGAGGATTATGCTTAATTGCAGTAAGCTAACTGCTAAAGCCCATCTTCCTGGTATTTGATCTCCATGCCCCAGGCCTCCCCGTTCATAAAGAAGTACCTGAGAGCTGGATAATCATTCAGGTATATTTACCCAAAGCAATATTTGGGTACTGTCATCTATTTTCTATATGAAAACAAGGTGATTTGCTGAAGGGAACTAACACCATGGACATTCATAGCATCTTCATTCCCTTGCTCCGGCAGTCCCTGGTCCATCATCATGGCTGACGAAGTCTTTGGCTGGCCGTTCAGACCACAGAACATTTTTACAGTCCCATAATCGCACGACGATGATGGCGGAGTGTGCCTTTGGGAGAGGGAAGGCCAGGAGGCAGCCTCCAATTGTAACAGCATCTTTTACCCTGCACATCACCTGCAGGAAGAAGAGAATGGCACAGGAACACTGTGAACACAATGAATAACCCAGGCAATTCCCATTGCCGAGTGACAAATCCACCAGACACAGTCGGGGAGCCCTCTTGAACCTGGTCAAGAAAGGGAGCTGGCATTTCCAACATAAGCTTTGCCTAATGCTTAGAGCTGCTTACTGCAGCACGGCAGCTCCCTTTCAGTGCCAAGCCTTGGCGGGCTCCACATGTGGGGTTTTATACTCTCCTGTGCCGGTTTTGTGTGCTCTCTCTTCCTTTATTAATTTTAAACAGAATGGGAGGGATGTAAATTCACCGTTGGGGATATGTCAGTGTTTGCTCAACATGCTCTATATACCTTTATTAATTTTGTATTGAATGGTGGATGTGATTTCACTCTGGGGGGAAATCAGGGAGAGCAAAAGATCTTTCCCACCGCAGGGCAGCATGGGTTTCTGAAGCTGAGGAACTTGAGCTTTCATGAACAGGCAGTTTTGGTGCCATGACCTACTGGTCAGAGGAGGTTCATTATCTTAATGTAGCATTTGTTATGTAAGTCTTACAGCTTACAGTACCTTTTAAAAGCAGTAGATGATGCCTTTTTATAGCACGAGAATAGTATCACAGAATCACAGAATTAGGAGATAGGAGTTGGAAGGGACCTCTGGAGATCATCTAGTCCAAACCCCTGCCAGAGCAGGATCGCCTAGAGCAGATGGCACAAGGTAGTATCCAGGTGGGTTTTGAATGTCTCCAGAGATGTAGACGCCTGTTCCAGTGCCCTGCCACTCTCAAAATAAAGAAGCTCCTCCTCATGTTTATATTGAACTTCCTATGGTCAAGTTTGTGCCTGCTATCTCTTGTCCTGTCACTGAGCATCACTGAAATAAAGACTGGCCCCATCCTCCTGACATCCACCCTTTAAATATTTATAAGCATAGCTAAGATCCTCCCCCCCGAGTCTTCTTTTCTCCAAACTAAAAAGCCCCAGGTCCCTCAGTCTGTCTTCATAAGAGAGATGTTCTAGTCCCCTCATCATCTATGTAGCCCTTTTCTGTACCCTTTCCAGCAGTTCCCTGTCCTTCTTGAACTGAAGAGCCCAGAACTGTATGTTAAGGGCTTTCAAAAACTTTCAAAATGAAGACTTATTTCCAAATAAGATTTATTTTTTTTTTAATCAGTACAAATGCTCATAGAACACATGAGCTACAGTTTACAGTGTGAGGAAGGGAGGTAAATATTCACATGGGCAGACTAATGCTTTTGTTTGCCCTTCCCCAGGCAGCTGTGACATGGAGGACGTCTGATCAGACAGCAAAAAGATCAGAAGATGCCACGGTAAGATTTATACTTATAAATAAGGACTTCTTAGAATTTATGTTGCTGAACAGTGCCTTACTGAGATGACTGCTCATAACAAACTTGACATGGTGAACTGAATTAATTATTTGAGGAAAACACATTAGAGACTTGAAAACTAAATTATGGACTAGCTGGCTCTCACTGCACACTTTTATGGTACAAGTCATTCTTTTCCTAACCTGGTGTGCAGCTGGAACATGAATTCCTAGTGTGACTGAGGGCAGGGGCAGAAAGTTTCTGTCCTGAGAAGCACGGTTGCCATCTTGAGTATCAGAAAGATGATCATCAAAAAATGAGTGAGGGAGACAGGAAAGAAAGGGGCTAAGTGACTGCAGCTGGCTGTCGTAGGCTCCGCAGGTCAGTACTTTTATACTTGCTAAATACCGCTGGATT
>NW_009699476.1:33455-39360 GCF_000703405.1 Apaloderma vittatum
GGCAGGATTTGGAAGGTGGCTCACATCCACCCAAGATGATAACATACAACGCAGGGCAAAAATAATAAATACCAGGTACATGTCGCAGCACACAATGCTAACAGCCTTTAATAAAGGCTAATGCAATGATAATCACCCGCCTCCTTGTTGTGCTGCCAGCAGCCGGGGTGTTCCCAGGGACTGAAGGCAGGCAGGCAGGGAGCAAAGGGAGCCGGACAGACCTGCCTAGCTCTGAGTGCCTTGGTCAGGATCCTGCTTGCTGCCCCACTGCAGGCGGACAGGAGTCAGCCAGTGCTCCATACCATCTTCTCATCAGCTGCGCCCTGGACAAACTTCAAGCCAGTAGTGGTATTCTGCACCCATTTCCTCTCCAAGTTCTCCAAAAACAGAAAAGGAACTCGCTAGAGCTCTGGTTTCTATCCTTCACCTTCCTGCAAGTCATCTTGCTCCTCTTTCTTCCAGTGCCACTGTTTATGAGACTCTGTACGGGAATTTCATTCAACTATTGCCTCTCTTCATTATGGAGAAGACAAGGCTTGGGGGTGCATCCTTGGCAAAGAGGATGGAGGTTCTCTCTTCATGAGGATCCACAGAGAAAATGGAAAACAATGGAAACAAACTGCACCAGGAGACATTTCATGTCAATATAAGACATAGATTTTTAAGAGTGAGAACAATCAAGCACTGGAACAATCTCTTCAGGGATATGGCAGAGTCCCCATAACTGGAGGCTTTTGAAATGCAACTGGATAGAGTGCTAGATAATCTCATCCAGGCTCTCCTTTTCCATGAAAAGCTGGACAGCTGATCATTGGTGTTCTCTTCCAAACTAGGCTATTCTATGATTCTATGATCAGATGAAAGCATCCAGGAAGCTGCAGAACATAGAGCTCAAACAAAATGCCTTTGAAATGTGTGCCCAAATGTGAAAAAATATATAGATTTTTGCTATTGAGTGGGTTAGCACTGACAAAAGATGAGAGTTGGGCACCTGAGCCACAGCATTATCAGGCACACAGGTAAGCCAGATCAGCCAGGTAAGAGACTGCACAGAAATGAGGGGAGAAACATAGGGAACACCATAGTATTTCAGAGCAAATAATCACTTTAATATTACTATGAAGCAGCTACAACTGAGCTTAAATTACTGGTGAACCTAACAGGAATAAAAACAGCAGCAATTTGACCCTTATTAATATAATAAGGAAACGCAAACACAGCTTTTCTTGATATCAGTATAGAGTGATTAAATACTGTGTAGCATCAGCACGAATAGATCATAAAATGGGCCAAAAGTGGCATAAATCAGATTACTTCAGAGGCATTTCTGTAGGCCAGTATGAAAAAAAAAAAAGAACAGAGAAAGAGAGGGAGAAGGAGAAGAGAAAGAGAAAGAGAAATAAAAAATAAAAAATAAAAAAAAGAAAAAAGAAAAAAGAAAAACAAAAAGAAAACAGAAAAAGGAGAAAGAAAAAGACTGCAATCCATTACTTTTTTTTGTCAAGAAATTACTTATTTTCATCTTCTACCCATACCAATGGTATCCTGCAAATAAAATCATTCACTGTTCTGCAAAGCTGCATCTCCAACACACAATACTGCAACTTCCATATACCTAGAAATGAGACCACTAATAACAGGAGGGAAGAATTTCTAAGAGATATCAGGAAGGAAGCATGCATGCATGTAGGACAAAAAATCATCATGCATCTACTACTTTTGTGAGCAAGTCCCTCAGAACAGAGACATTTTAGTATTAAGACCATGAAGTCGGCCTGAGACACGGTAGCAGCATTAAGTCTAGAGAAAACAACAGCCTGCAGGAGAATGTTTTTATCAGGACTGCAAATGTTGGCTCTATTAATGAAAAAGCAACTTTGCATTACCATGGGTTTTTTACAGTAGCAACAGGAGCACAAATTGAGTCCATACTCAGAGCTGATGGAAAGCAAAACTCAGGTTTGTTCTTCCTTTGTTACTGGAGGAAAATAATGAGAATGAAGAAGGCTCTTATGCTAGTGCTCAATGCACTGCAGCAGCTGGAAAAGGTTCCCAGTCAGTGCAATGATTTGGGAAATCTGCACAAGAAATACAAATTCTGGTTATTATTTAAGATATTAATCAGATGAGTAACTGTCTTTTCTGCCAACATGGATTTACTATGTGGACAAGGCTTTCAACAAGTCCCTTCTAGATCAGAAACATTGCCCACTTCTTCCATTTTCCTCGAGGGGAGGCATTAAAATGTCAGAAGTTAAAAAGCTATACAAACTTACTGAGTTTTTTTCCCAATTTTATTTTGTTTTAATTTTGGCCTCTTTTGCAAAAGGCTTATTCAGATTTCTTTAGATACTAGTTTCTTGTAGAGATTTACTTATGATAAACCCAGCAAAATTTATGCACTGATGGAATGAGAAGATCAGTTTTATGCAAAAAAGGAAAGTGGTCTTTTGGACTGAATTGCCTTCTCTACAGCCAAGGTCCATGACCTTAAACACACTTGCAGAATGCTTCTAGCAGGGGTAGAAGCACTTGCCATGTTTATATTTATTTAAAATAATCTGATGGGACTGGAGCTATGAAGTGACTTGTAGTTGGAAAGGTTAACAGGACAACTGAGTTTGAAAACTGCTGTCTTAATCTGTTCAGAATAGATAAGAACAAAGCCATGACTTGGAAACAGAGTCTGGTTTGGACTACAGATCAGAGGAATGAGCAGTGCTTGTGGGAGTTCTAAAAGGCTATTTCTCACTAGACAAACTGTTGGGATGGATATTTGCTGGAGCTTCTTGCTGGTCTCCACTTTCATTCCCTGTTGTTTTGTGACACATAATTAAGCCCAGAGAAGAAATTTGTGTCTCTGCCATGACAACAGGTTCTGCTGGAGATAAGAGAAGGCTTTCTGGCTACCTATCATCAAGAATCAGCAAGGACATCTGAAGGATTCTGCGATGAGTGGTGTTCTTCAAGAGTCAATATAAGGACAGGTGCTGTTTAACATCTTTTTTCAGCAAGATGGACAGTGGGATAGAGTGCATCCTCAACAAGTTTGCCAATGACACCAAGCCGAGTGGTGCAGTCAACACATTGGAGGGAAGGGATGCCATCCAGAAGGATTTCAACAAGCTTGAGAGGTGGGCCTGTGCGACCCTCTTGAAGATCAGCAAGGTCAAGTGCAAGGTCCTGAACCTGGGTCAGAGCAATCCCAGGCTCAAATATAGGCTGGGCAATGAGTGGATTGGGAGCAGGCCTAAGGAGAAGGACCTGAGGGTGTTGGCTTAAAACTGAATGTGAGACAGCAATGTGTGCTCACAGCCCAGAAAGCCAATCACATTTTGGGCTGCATCAAAAGAAGCATGGTCAGCAGGTCAAGGGAGGTGATTCTCCCCCTCTACTCTCAAGAGATCACACCTATAGTACCGTGTCCAGCTCTTGGGCCCCCAGCATACGAAGGACATAGACCTCCTTAAGTGGGTCCAGAGAAGGGCCACAAAGATGATTAGGAGGCTGGAGCATCTGCCCTAAAAGGACAGGCTGAGAGAGTTGTTTTTGTTCAGCCTGGAGAAGGGAAGGCTCTGGGGAGACCTCATAGCAGCCTTCCAGTACCTGAAGGGGGCCTGCAGAATGATGGGGAGGGATTCTATCAGAGTGTAGTGATAGAACAAAGGGGTAATGGTTTCAAACTGAGAGAGGGTAGATTTGGATTAGGTATTAGGAAGAAGTTCACTGAGATGGTGATGAGACACTGGAACAGGTTTCCCAGAGAAGTTGTAGACGTCCCCTCCCTGGAAGTGTTCAAGGACACATTAAATGGAAATTTGAGCAACCTGGTCTAGTGGGAGGTGTCCCTGCCCACGGCAAGGGCGTTGGAACTAGATGATCCTTAAGTTCCTTTCCAGCCCAAACCCTTCCATAATTCTATGACTCCATGCCATCGCAGTAACAAGCAGGCAGATGCCCTTGATGGAAGGAAGGATTATTATTTTTCTGAACAGTTTCCCTTACCTGCATCACTAGCCTGCTTGCTTCCAGTTTAGCAAATTGCTCTTTAGGCAGAAATCAGACTGCTAGAGGCTCTGGGAAACATTACCACAGACTTTGAAGCCTGCAACTACTGGCAAAAAACTTTCAGCAAAGAAGAACTTAAATGAAGTAAAAATAAACCACTCCCCCTAAAAAACAGCAATTATCTTGAATCATGAGGTGTCTTCCAAGGGAGAATCTTAATGGCATACTTTCACATCTCTATAGCCTGGCAAGTTTCTGTAAAACTAGCCTGTGTCCACTGAACACCAAAGAGCACCCAAAATCCTGTGTTGGAATAAACCCTTAAAGAACTTGTTCTTGCAGAAACACTAAAATTGCGAAGCGCCTGCACTCAAGCAACTACAGCCACGCAAATTAAGGTCATGTTTTGAATAAAATAGATTCCTCCTGTGCCTGCAAGTGACTTGAATGTGCATTTGTAATGTGTCCATCGCTAAAGCATCTGTGCCATGAGCTAATAATGGAAATAATAACAGAATAATAGAAAAGCTGCATGCACAGGCAGCTCTTATACTGAAGACTGTCTAAGTATAAACAGGTCACCTCTGGAAAAGATGGAGATAGGGCTTCCAGTAGCCCAGTCCTAAAAGCCATATTTTCAAAGAACAGCACCCATTTGTCCAGCTGAACTTCTGTGTTTGCAACTACACATGCATATTAAAGATCACAAAAGCAAGAAATCAGTGAAGGAAGAAATGTCTCATAGAGCATTTTCAAAACCAGGGATGGTCTGCATGTGTGGTGACATACAATGCATTTTGCACCCGAAAAACACAAGTGGGGCTCTTCTCTGAAATACAAGCTTCTACTTTTGTATATGCTCTGCAGTTAGACTGAAATACTTCCATTTAGTTTTTTAAGCTTTTGAACACAGAACCTGTTAAAAATTTAGAAAGAGATTTCTATAGGGTATAAAAGGGTCACAGAGAAAGCCTAAGTCCATTTTAAGAATTATTTCAACAAAAGAAATCTTTACACATGCGTAGACTATAAGTTTGCAACGACAATGTCAATGAACGGCTAGAATGCATGGAGCTCCATCTGGCAAGTGATGATGAAAAAAGCCTGTGGGCCAGGGTGAAAGGAAGGGTAGGAGACTTTACAGTGGGGGGTCTGCTAGAGACCATCCAATCAGGAGGACCAAATGGACAAGGCCCTTCATAGGCGACAGGAGTTGCTGCTCATTCAGAAGCCCTGGTCCTCATGGGGATTTTAACCACCCCGACATCACTTGGAGAGACAACACAGCAGAGAACAAGCAATTCAGGAGATTCCTGGAAGGCATTGATGATAACTTCCTCCTCCAAGTGACAGAGAAACCAATGGGAAGAGGTGCCATGCTAGAGCTTGTTCTCACCAATAGGGAAGGGCTGGTGGGTAATGTTAAACTTGTGGGTAGTCTCAGCTGCAGTGCCCATGAGATGGTGGAGTTTGAGATCCTAAGGGCAGCTAAGAAGGGGAAGCTCAGCAAGCTTGAAACCCTTGACTTCAGAAGAGCTGACTTTCACCTCTTCAGGAACCTCCTTGGTAGCGTACCATGGGACAGAGCCCTGGAGGGACTGGGAGCCCAGGAAATCTCATTAACTTTCAGGGATCATGTCCTCCAAGCTCAAAGGCATTGCATACCTAAAAGGAAGAAATCAGGCAAAAACATCAGGAGACCTATATGAATAAACAAAGAACTCCTGGCGAAAATCAAATACAAAAGGGGAATCTACAAAGTGTGGAAGCAGGGACTGGTAACCTGGGATGATTACAAGGAAGTTGCTTGCGTAATCAGAGACCAGGTTAGAAAAGCTAAGTCCCTGACTGAGTCAAATCTGGCCAGCGATATTAGAAATAACAGAAAAGGATTTTA
>NW_009699476.1:39684-48921 GCF_000703405.1 Apaloderma vittatum
CCACTGGCCATCGTATTTGAGAGGTCCTGGCAGTCTGGTGAGGTTCCCACAGACTGGAAAAGGGCAAACATAACCCCCATCTTTAAAAAAGGGGCCAAGGACAACCCAGGGAACTACAGACCAGTCAGCCTTACCTCCGTGCCAGGTAAAATCATGGAACAGATTCTCCTGGTAGCTGTACTAAGACACACAATGAACAATGAAGTGGTTGGTGACAGCCAGCATGGCTTCACTAAGGGCAAGTCATGCGTGACTAATATAGTGCCTTTCTATGACAAAGCTACAGCGCTGATTGACATAGGAAAAGTGACTGATATCATTTACCTGGACTTGTGCAACGCATTTGACACTGTTCCACATGACATCCTTTACTCTGCTCTTGTGAGACCCCACCTCGAATACTGCATCCAGTTCTGGTATCACCACTGTAAGAGGGACATAGATCTGTTGGAACAGGTTCAAAGGAGGGCTACAAAGATGATCCAGGGACTGGAGCACCTCTGCTAGGAGAATAGGCTGAGGAAAGTGGGATTGTTCAGCCTTGAAAAGAGAAGACTTCGGGGGAACCTAATAACTGCCTTCCAGTACCCGAAGGGAACCTACAGGAAGGCTAGGGAGGGACTTTTTACAAGAGCATCCACTGATAGGACAAGGGGAAATGGGTTTAAGTTGACGGAGAATAGATTTATATTAGATCTTAGAAAGAAATTCTTCAGTATGAGGGTGGCAAGACTTTGGAGTAAATTGCCCAGAGACGTTATGGATGCCCCCTCCCTGGAGGGGTTCAAGGCCAGGTTGGATGGAGTCTTGAGTAGCCTGATCTAGTTGAGAGGCGTCCCTGCCCATGACAGGGAGGTTGGATTAATGATCTCTAAGGTTCCTTCCAGCCTAAGCCATTCTATGATTCTATGATGACAAGTATCTAGAGTTCTTCAGAGGTCATTTCAGGCAAAGGTTTGAAATTCACAGTTTCTTTAGATATCTAGGTCTGTATCCAACAGGAATTAGAATAAGTAGAAAATCTGTTTTATTTTGATTGCCTGGAATCTGTCAGTTTTAAAACTAACTTGTTAAAAACACTAGTTTCCATCTGCCAACAACATCACAGCATATATATAGCACTTTAAGTGCAGAAGTGGATATTAAGTCCGTCAGAAAATCCATGCTGTTCTGTTTAGGACATATTTTGATGATGTTTCCTACAAGTTTCCTAGTGATGGCAGGGTCAGCAAGCTCTGGCACAAAACAGAAGACAGCTGGGTGTGGACTAGACAGCATGTGGACAAGAGTCAGGCTAAGGACGGCACTTGAGCCAGAATAGTTTTATCTGCACTGGAAATAAAACTCTAATGTCTAAAGCATCTGCCGGACACTTCCCCTTAAGGAAAAAACAACAAAAAAAAAGAACAAAAAAAACCCAACCCCACTTGATTGTAAAACACAGTCTTTATATCTACTGTACTTAGAGTTACATTGTAAGAGGATTTATTACTAATATGGGAAGAAAAAAAGCTTCTAAGTTATTACTTGTAGTTTTGAGGAGGATATCACAGAGACTACATTTAAAGGTCCAATCCTGGCAAACCACATGCATGTATAGTGTTCTGTACAGCTCAGCAGCACTCACTTTCATGAACAAGGCTATATGGCTAGAGACAGGCTTGCAGGTTTAAACTAGTTGTTTTACTTGTAGCATGAATTTTCTCCCATTAGCCAGAAAGCTGGAAATGTCCTGCTTCAAATAAAACACAAGGACATATAATAGTTAACATATATTTGTAGGGCAGCTTTAAAACCTCTTATGAAAAAATGCTTTTAAAAATTTTTTCCCCGCTGAACAGCTCAGAGAAGTGTGGCCCTGACAAAGGCCCATAAGGGGCCAAACCACTGATTATTTGTTCTCTTTTGCTCTTTACAAATGAAGCAAAATACAGTTAATACATTATGCATGTCTTCGAGCTCATTTTTATTTAGCCTGTTTTGGTTTGCTGTGCCTTGGGAACTTTCACTTTGTTTTGTTGTGCCTTGGGAACCTTGATTTGATTTTGTTTTTCTCGTTAATAATAAAATTGAAATATTAGGGCAAGACACTAACCCATCTACAGTGTGTGAGATTTGTTTTAAGTTTCAATGAAAACAGCCTCTCAGCATCTCTTTTCCACTCCCTTATCTTATCAGTTACCAAACCACTCTCAACAAGCTGGCCTGTCACAGAGGCAGCCCGGGCCAGTTGCTATTAGTCATTTCATATCCTGTTGAGATGATCTGTTGTTTCACCCACAGGAATAAGACAGACTTTTCCAGCAGCATGTCTCAGTACTGTATAGTTTGAGTACAGAAACTACTCTGTGCCTCCTACTTTCAGAATTACTGTTCAGCTAGTGCAAAAAAACCAGATAAGCACATTAAACAAGCAAAAGACAATCCTCTGTCACAAGGAATTTACTCCTATTGCAGAAGTGGAAGAGTGAGAGTGAACAGCAAAGCCTAAGGGGGAAAGAAAGGGAAGAGGGGACAATTGTCATGAGATTAGATAGTTAATTACAGTCACTACATACACATCTCAATATCACTTATTTTTTGGAGGGTATCTTTTGCGTTTAGGAGCAATTTGCTTTCCCCTGGGAACATATAGGAAAGGTGAGGAGTGAGAATAGATTAAAGAAGACCAAAGAGGTGGGAAGGAGGGTGGTGGTTGAAGGGTTTTGATGAGGCTGAAAGCCAAGTTCAGACTAAGCAACAAAAAAAGTGAGGCAGAGAGGAAACAAAGCCATTAGAAATTAAGATTTGCAAGGGCAGGAGTACAGGAATGAGTAGTCACACAGCAGGGCTGAGGGCTAGGCTTTCCCCTTGTAGCATTTGTTTCTATCCTCCTCTACCTCACTGGCTGGAGGGCAGCATCCATACACCACCACTACAATAAACTGGTATTCCTGGGATTCTAAATATCCCCTTCCTCTCATTCTCAATTCCTCAGTCAGTCCCTAATTGTCCCAAAATACTTCCAACTTGGGGCAAAGAAGGAAGAGTGCCTACATGGACGCCCTCCTGGAGGATCACATTTTATTTTTGCTGAGGGATGCACAGAAATGGTCAGTCTGTGTATCCCTAGACAGCAATCTCTAAATGTGTTGCCCTCCTTCTCATACAGCTGCAAGACAATTTGGACTGAACCAGTCTGTAGGAACAGTCTTCAAGTCTGTAGGTCTCATGCAGCAAAACATGCATTTTGAGAGTCTCAGTGGAGAGACTGTCCCAGTCCCTCACCAGATGGTGGAAGATTGCTCCAGGATGTCCTTCTCCATCCTCTTGTTTGAGCACGAAATCAATGGAGCTCCTCAACTGTGAACAGCACGTAGGAGTGGAAATTTATTGTCTCTCCTATACGTGACCCACTCACAACCAAGCTCTCTCCTCCTTTCTACCATGGCTTCTGCTTTTCACTGGTGGTGATTTTGGTTCCTTTCATTTGCTAGTTTATTAGGATTTTTATGTAGGTATGTATTTATTTCCTTCGGGTCCAGTGAAACCCTGAAAAGGTGTAAATTAAGTGTTGAAGAGAAGCTCCTCAGATGCAAGCTGAAGGGACTGTCTGGCTGCCCAGGTGAGAGAGAAGAGAAGGGCTTCAGCATCTCATAGTTAAACTGCCTAATCCTGCTAGTCCCTCACCCACTCCCTGCACTCTTCGCACGTGTACTTAGTTGTACAGTTATACTCTTACCGCGAGGCATCCCCTGGACACAGCCAACATATCTGGCAATCACATTCTGTTATGTTTAAACTGAGCAGGAACTTTCCTGGCTCACAGCTTGGGAATGAGCTGAAAAAGGCTGGGAAGCTGGTATGGAAATCCTCAGTGGCAGTTCTCACTGGCATCCTAGTATCCTTCCTCTGATAAAGCTTCCCAGGGTACTTCACCTTTATGAGGTTGGCAAGACTCTGGAATAAATTGTTCAGAGAAGTTGTGGACGCCCCTCCCTTGAGGCCAAGTTGGACGGAGCCTTGAGTAGCCTCATCTAGTTGAGAGGCGTCCCTGCCCGTGACAGGGAGGTTGGATTAGATGATCTCTAAGGTCCCTTCCAATTTAGGCCATTCTATGATTCTATGATTCTCATATGGCTCCTACCAGATCCACAGTCAATTTAAGAGACAATTGCTAAAGATGGACTGAAATGCAAAGCCTTCAAACTGCTTTTTTGATGATGTTACTTGTTCTTGGGCCTGCTAATTCTCAGCAGTATGGATAACAAATGCTGACAGCTGAGATCTGGCTGGTAAACCTAGGTCTGAATGACAACTGGAAGAATTGCTCAGGTTAACCCCAGGCTGCCCACTGCTGTGCCAGTCATCAAGTGGGGATTGCAAGTATCTGTCACGTGTAGAACAGCAAAAATGGGGAAAAAAAAAGTTGGGACCCCACAGTAGAAAAATGCACCTTTTTAAGGCCCTAAAAAAGGTGCCTTTTGGCTGCTTCAGTCCTAAACCTTGCTGGTAATACTTATAGAGACTAAAAGATATAAACCATCTGACCAACAGCCCTGAAGCTGACAGTGTTGCAGAGAGAACAGCTGGCTGCCCTCTAAAAGGGCAAGCCAGAAGCCAGTATCAAGGCTCGGCTGGCAAGCTAGGGCAGCACCCGATCTTTATACTAGCACTGCTACAGTCACTGCTGCAGCAAAGCATGGGCCAGTGCTGCTAATAGCTGGGTTGTCAAGAGCTGATTCTGTGCTGTGTGGTGCTGTTTGGAACATGAAAAATCTCCAGATATATTTCTGCCACCCCTCTTGCATTAAAGACAGAGTTTTTAACGCAACAAAAGTGGTGTCGTCAGTGTTAGACTACTCAGCTGGCCAAAAACCTATGGCATGTGGAAGTTTCTCACTTGCCCCAGCTTCTCCTGTAACTCTGTCATAGTTTAACCCTGGCCAGCAACTAAGCACCGTGCAGCTGCTCACCCACTCCTCTCCACTCCCAGTGGGATAAGGGAGGAGAAATGGGAAAAAGACCAAACCAAAAACTTCTCCTGGGTTGAGATAAAAACAGTTTAATAATAAAAACAGAACAAAATAACATAATAACAGTAATAAAATATGATAGTAATAATTGTAATGAAAATGAAGATATTGAAAAGAGAGAGAAATAAAACCAAAGAAAAGTGATGCACAAGGCAACTGATGACCAATGCCCAAGCAGCAATCCCCCTTCCTGGCTACCTCCCTACAGTTTATATACTGAGCATGATGTTCTATAGCACGGAATATCCCTTTGGCTAGTTCAAGTCAGTCCTGGCCATGCTCTCCCTTCCAACTTCTTGGGCACCTGCACATTAACAAAACATAGGAAGCTGAAAAGTCCTTGATTTCCTAGTAACAACTAAAAACATCAGTATATTATCGACATTCTTCTCATAGCCATTCCCATACTGAATCCAAAACAGGGCACTATTCTAGTTACTCAGAAGGAAAAATATCTCTACCGCAGCCAAAACCATGACAAACTTAAAAGAAGTCCTTCACGGAAACAACCACCCATTTTTCCCTTTCCTTTTTCACTGAACCCAGCATCTAGATAGATTATCTCTCCTCTTTGCTGCTAACTGGAATTCATTCTCGTTGGTCCTCCCATACAGGCTTTTGGAAGTCTAATGCCACCACACTCCCAGAAAGCTTTCCCCAGCTAAGGAGACATGAGATATATCAAGCACAGCCTCAGCATAAGCCCTCCGAACTCCAAATAAGCTGCCACAGTCATGGGCTGCAGTACCATACTGGCTTAACTTGGGCCCTGAAAGTAGCTCATTTGCATCAGCATACCACTGCACCTGAAAGCATTATCTCTGTCTCTTAATGACTCTAATGAGCCTGGGAATGGCAGCACTGGAGTGGCACACCTTGACAGGGAGAGACTATTTCAGGTCGGAAAAGAATCAGCACAGCTGTGACTCCTCTGTACCCTGCTGCTATACTTGGGATGCTCCTGCTCAAATGTGAGCCCAGAATTAACTGCTCTGCCTCTTCCTCTCTTCTAGTTTCTTGTTTATACCTCAGTGTGTAGTCTCCTGCATTAGTGGAATAAAATCCAATTCAAACTTTTCAGGCTATTCTACCAGGGGGAAAAAAAAAATCCCTGCTTAAAAGGGATATTCCATAAAACACTACTGTGTTTTACGCTTTCATCAGCTTTGACTTCATACACTCAGCATCCTCTTTTCAAGCAAGTAATACAGCCATCACATGCTTACGCTAATAAAGCACATGTAATATCCTCTTCCTCCCTGTTTCTTTTCTCTCTGGGGCCCATATATTAGAAAAGGGATTCTCTAAATGGTGTTTAGAAAAGCTCCCAACTATTTGTTTGCTTTCCTTTATCATTGTGCTGAGGTTGCACCCAGCTGATGCAGAGGCTCAGTCTTCCCAGCTGGGAATCAGACCAAGACACAGCAGCAGAAGCAGCAGTCAGATCCCACTGGCAAGACACAGATTTTCAAAGCTGTTTTGAGTATAAACTCATTTAAAAATCATTTAAGAACCATTTAAATTAATTACAAAAAAGAGTAAGAAAGCTTACCTTACTAACAGCTTTAGGGTCTGTACTACATCTCATCTCTCAGCCTGGATCCCAGATGGTCAGAGCACCAAATTGCTATTTGAGTTTTAATTATTCTTGTTATTATATTCAAGATATGTCTGGAGACAAATTATGAAGCTCCTTATGAGTGGCCAGAAAGTAGGCACACATAAAGACCATCCAAAGGCCTTGTCATACCTTGTGTTGTGGCAAGGCTTAGGTCACTGAACTGTCCCATGCAGATCTGCCATGATTAAAAAAGCTGCAGGCAACAAAAGCATCCGAAAAGTCTTTGCCGAGCTAACAATCATGCATCACGCTTCCTATCAGAGATGCTTCTGGGTTTCTGGGATCCATGTTTGCTTCCAACATTTTTCAGACACTTGTAGAGGTTCTCAATTTGGCCAGCTATGGCCTTAAGTGAAGTTGACTATTGAGCTGATCAGAGCTGCTTGGCTTGAGTCTTAGCACCATTCTACTTCGCCTCACCCATACAGAGTGAGCTAAGTACGGAATGATTGTCCTGCAGATGGCAAACGGGACGAAATGCTGGTTCCTGGCATTCCTCCATTCCCTCATCTTCATCCCACACTCACAACCACAGCATCATTGAGACTGTTCATGCACCAGGCTGGGACTCTTAACAAGCTCCAGGATGCACCAGGGCCAGCAAAATCAGTCATCTCTGAGGAGAGAAACAGCAGCTTGAACTGTCGGTCTCAGGCAGGGGCAAGCAAACCAGGAGACAGGTACCCACATCAAAATCTCGTTTGGCTGGTACATGGGAGGTATTTCAGTTGCCTTTGCCTTATTATTAATTCATGGCCTCTTCATGCATCACTGTCTGACTCAGAGTCGCACAGAACCTAAACATATATTAAAAACACTATCACTGCATAAACAGCTCATTAAAATGGATTTAAAATGGGGTCTATAAAACTAAAATAAACAAATCTAAACCAAGGGTGGAATGCCCTTAAAATTAGAGATTTATGCTTGACTGGAGAAAACAAACAAGAGACAGTTCTCTCATTTCAGCCCTACAGATGTGCCTACCCAACTGTATATCCTGTAACAACTTAAAAGGCAGATCCAGTGTGATACCTCTGTAGGCAAACACTAATCTCCTTACCTTCACAGACATCTGAAAATAAATGGAGGCTGAATATTTGGCACTTTAGCTAGGTTATTCCAAACAGATTCTATTTTCTCTAATTTCACAAAATAGATCCCTTTAAGGATATGATTACGTGCTCAGCAGTTGTCCTGCGCTTCATCTGCCCATTATCTGAGTGGTAATGTATGAGACAAAGGCAGCTCCACTCTATAAAAAAGACTGGCTTGATACTTTACTGTAAGACTGTGCCCATGCTAAGAAAATCTGCCTTGGGGAAACTGAATTTTGTAACTTAGTGGGCATATATACTGTAAAAAAGCTCAGAGACTGTGTTTCAGCTTTAGTGCAACTGAAGTGTGGATTTTACAGCAGTATTCACCTCAAAATGCAGAGACATAGAAGCATTTTGAAGTGTTCAGGATATCACAATAACACAAGAGACTGACCTGTTCCTCTGCCCACTAGGAATGAATACAGGATTTGAGATTCTGACAGTATTTTAAAATATATTTGTAACTAATCTTAGAGATCACAATTAACAGATAAGCAACCTAGCCCAAATAAAGATAGATCATTTAATACAGCAAGCTCAATACTACTTTTAATGCTTTGGAAATCTTCTTTTCTATCTGGCAGCCAAGGTCAACATCTGCCTATTCATCTTTTTAGAACAATAAACACATCACTTCGACTCATCGTATTATATTATTATGAGACTGGCTATCAAAAGGTATATGGCAACAATAAAAACTCAGAGTATTTACTGCTTAATATGTTTGAGATCCAGCACTTTCCGGCTTAATGCATTATTACTGTGAACATTAGTTTCAACACCTAATTTTCGAGGGACACGAGCTGTTTAAACACAAGTGGAAGAGAAAACGAACTAGTCCAAACCATGAGATAACAGTAGTCTTAAATAAGACTTTTTCCATTCTAATATATAATATCCAACGCATAATATCCATGATTCTGAAACAAACTCCTGCCTTTTGCCTTCAGCTTTCTTATTCATTATGCCATTTTGTAAAGGATGCTTCACAAAAAATTGTTTCTACTGTTTTTTAAGAAATAAGCTATCTTCCAACCTTCTAATAGTGCCACAATAAAAGAAAAATTTCACAGCATCTGTGGTATGAGAAATTACCATTTGATTCCTCTCAATTTTTTAAAAACCTTTTTTTCCACTAGGTCCGTTAGCAAACCACAGTCCTTCCCATTCAAGAGTGAGACACCAAACACAGTGAGAGAACAAATGGAGCAGGAGTTTCCCAGCTCTGTAGCACTGGTGTGAATCGCAAGAGGAATTTTACGTCCCCATCCAAACAGATGTCATGGCAGAAGAAGTGGACACACCCTCAGCAGATGGGTCTTCAAATGTCTTAATGCTGACAAAACATGCTTCCACGAAATTTTATATCCGGAATGACCCACTTCTATTTCTCACAAAACTGACGCAGCGTCCGAGCAAAGGCTGTTGATCTTTTCCCGTAACTGTTGTCAGCCTTGCAGAATCGGAAGTAGCGTGTTAGGCCAAAAGGATCTCAGCAGTG
>NW_009699476.1:48937-53652 GCF_000703405.1 Apaloderma vittatum
CAGAGGAAATTCTTCAAACAGTGCTACTGTAAAAAGGAATGTTTTCATACTACTATACCACTTTCAATCTGAACTTAATATGGCAGAGAACAGAGGAAAATCTGTTACCATAGTCAGCAATATTATTAGGAAATACACTACTCTGAACATTGCAAACTTTTTCTGCCAAATGATGCTTTTTGGTTTTGTACAAAGCTACTCTTGGTTAGAGACTCTCTCAGAAATCTGCCTCAATCTGTTCCTCAAGTATTAACATTGCTGCTGGCAAAAAGGGGTAACTACTGGGGGTGGGAGAACAAAAGAAGGCAAAACAACACCTGGAAGAACTGTAGTAGAAGTTATTAAATACCTATGCTCTCACTTGGTACAAAACCTCCAAATATCCAGAAAATTGTGATCAACTTCTACTTCATGTAATACAGCTGCTGCATAAACTGCTGGCTAGGACTTTGATGTTCTGAAAAACACTACTGACTGTCATAATTAAATCCTCTCTAGTTATTCAGCTGCATAGCTCAACTAATATTTCACACAATACCATCAGTATGAAAGCCCACTGATTCTCCGACCTGCTAGTATAATTGGATTAAAATTACTATTTTTGAAGGGAACTGCAGCTTGAAGTTTAGTACAATGATGGGGTTTTCATCCTTCCCTTCAGCCAGCAAACAGATCTGCCGCATGGCCCGAGGAACATTTGTCTTTTGTGACAAAGCCACTCGATATTATAATCTTGCATAGTAATCTCATATGATGTCAGAAGTGCTGCTTTACGTCTGGGGAATAATTTGTCTGGATAAATAGAAACCATAAAGCAATACGGAGAAACATTTTACCAAGGACAAATGTCTTCTTGTGGATTTTTTTTTTAGACTAGTACTAATTACATCTGTGTTCTTTTCTTCCATGGCCCCAAAAGAGGAGTTTTAATGGATGTTATTAAGTTGATGCATTTGTGTTCATATGAAGTCAGAAGCCACTGCTTCACATCTGCTGGTTTTCATTTTGTGGCTTCCAATCCCAGGGCTTTCCACCAACTGCAGAGTACCCAGCCCCTGCTGCTTTCTCTTCCCTTCCTCTCCACCAAAAATAAGGAAAAGGCCAAACCACATCAATCCATATTAAAATATATTTAACTTACACTACTTTGCAAATATTCCTTAATGCTTTTAAAGCTATTTCAAAATTTTGTGGATTTATTTTTTTTCCCCAGTAAGTGCCTTGAAGACACTATGCTGAAATGTACATTTCTTTTTTAAATTACCCTCTGTTGCTGTTGGTAAATATTTAAAGAGAGTCTTTTGCCAGATTCTCTGCCAACATGAAGTGCCTGGCTCCTTCTCATGGGTTTTACAGCCTCAAAAGTGTACTCACCCACAAATGCTGGGGAAAAAAAGGAAGTTAATTTAATCGATAAGTTAAAAAGTAAACATGCAAGATCGATATTGCTTATGGTATAGCTAGCATCCTGCAGCATGACTCACATTAATCCAATATGGACTGTACACAGTACTTTCATCTTGAAGAAGCTACAGCGTCTTGCAGTCCTAACAACTTTTATAGCATGTCCTTGAAGTGTCCTGTTCCTTTCATCACTGCTGAGAAAATATCACAATCCCTTTACTTTTTCTACCCATAATGATAGGGTAAGCAGTGCTGAGAAAAAAATGCAATCACAATAACAGAGGGAAAAAACATGACTCATGGGCATAGAAAGTAAATCACTAGGAAAGCCTGTCTTGTCCTCCTTTCTCTTTTGCTCATATGTCAAGCAATCTTAATGAGGACTCCTCCACATGTGCTTTATTGTTTGCTCTTATATAGAGCACGGTTATTTCAAACTCGTAGTTATTTTTAAAAACTATGCTGAAAGTCCTGCATGGGTTATACCAGATGTTTGCTGAAGAACTGCACAATTACAAGTATCAAAGCTAGAGGACAGCACCATGCTCTCTGCTCTGTGATTTACCTGCCAGTATCAGGTAAAGCTGCTAGTGGAAAACTGTGAATGATGATTACTCCCTTCTGAGTAAGCCACATTAGACAAGGAAAGGTGCTGCTATCTGTCTAACTTCCCTCTAATTTTCAGCATACAAATGAAGGTTGTTAGCTGCCCACAATTTTATCTGTTTACCTGAATAAAGGTGATAGATTACCTTATTACATTTTCATTCACAAATTTGAAGCTGGATTGAAGTCAGGTCAAGAATGTGCCTCAGCACATCTTCCTTGCTACATATTTTAGTCAAGGACCCTTATGTGGCAGGAGAAGCAGAGGAGAAAAAGTCTTTGGGCAACGGGGAGGAAAGGGGGGAAGGAAGAAGACAAACAAGGTGTATTTCAGCACAGAGACATTACTGCCTATCTTAATCTGTCTTTCCCGGCTAGCAACGATTGTTAAAACAAAGTAAACACAGGTATCGATGTGACACCATTCAAAACAGAGACCTTTGCCATTGCATCCTCATTGCTACCTGGAGGTCCCCAAAACAGCTAGATGTAACTACTAGCCTAGAGAAAGTTGCCTTTAAGTGCAGAGCAGACTTATACAGTGCCTGGAAGGGGTTTTACTGCTTTTCCTCTGGCCTTTTTCTCCAGCTCTTGGCAGACTAGTTCCACCTGCTCTCCTGCGTTTGCTCCACGCTATGCTTTTCTACATTTTCCCTCAGTTCCTTTTTCCTTCTGAGTGATGTTTCTCTCCCTCTTCTGCTACTCTTCATTCACATCATAATGGTGATGAAGATGAAACAACTGCTGCATCTGAACATCATTTACAAACTCAATCTAGTAAAAATGTCCCTGCTTACTGTAAGGAGGTTGGACTAGATGACTTTTAAAGGTCCCTTCCAACTCAATGAATTCTCTGATTCCCTCCTTCACTCCACTGGCAAGGCTAAAGCCCAGTGCCATCCCCTCCCTACCACCCCAAATGCCTTTTCTTCTTCTCTGAGATAAAAAAGTTCCCCCAGTACATAGCTTCAAATTTCTGAGACTCTAGTGTTGATTGGGGAACCCATTTACAGCCATACACAGACAAAACAGATCAGCAAAGAAACATGGGGTACTGAAATATAAATAACTAACACTGATCAGTCAGCTTTTTGTTTTGGACCACAGTAAAGATAATTCAGGGCTCCCAAAAACATGAGGTCAGTATTTAAATCTGACCAGGAAGCAAAATTAGGTAAGTCTTATCCCAAAATAGGCATACCTGTTTCCAACTGAGTTACAGTGTCTGGATGAAATAATAACTCAAGTTTTAACCTTGTTTAATACTCTGCCTAAGGGTAATCTTCTAATAACCAGCAAGACCTTTTGCCTGATGTCCAAAACAAAGGCGCAGTGAGGATTCTCTCCTGGAGACTCTGTCTTTGTTTGACATCTTCTCCAGGGATGTTGAACCTCTTGGGCTCATGCAAAGTATGTAATAGAAATAGTTTATACTAACCCAGAAGATCTATGAAGTGAATGGACCCAGTAAAACCCTTACTAGCTGAAACTGAGTTGCTTAAGTGTATTGATTTTATGCAGACCTGTGGTGGTGAAATTCCTATAGAAGTTACAGTAGTCAATGCGCTTTTTTTCTTTTATAACTTTTCCTGTTTATGGAGCCATTCATCAAAGATAGGCAGGCATAGTCCATTAAATTTTTACCTTTTTTTTCCTGAAATATGTGGTTATTATTTAAAAAACCCCTCCTAACTCTGGATTTATCTGTCTAATTTGGAAAGTAGATGTGTAACTAAAGAGCAACAGGCCCTTCTAACAATATCTTCAGACATGCTCCTGGAGAACTGAGTTTCCTCATGTTTATTCAATTCATCTCCATCCTGACCACCCAGAAGAAACTCAGAACAATGATATCTTCTTCCCACCCACACAATCTACCTTCATTTCTACAATGCTACTAAAAAAAAATAAAAATTAAAAAAAAATAGTAATTTCACATGTTTTTTTCTTTTGGACCAGAAACCTTGCAATGTCTTTTTAGGATATGCAAAATACAGAGGTAACCCAATACAAATGTATACCAGAACACTAATGACAGGAAGAGTTACAGTGGCAGCTTCTGAGACACTATCAGTTACATTAAAAGGAATAGAACATTGTGGGAATTCCCAAGAATTCTGTTATAAAGCATATTAGCATTTAGAATTTAAAGATATTTATTTGTTGATAAGTAGAATACTTTCTATACAAATCCTGCAAAATTTCCAACAGCAGTAGACAAGAAACACATCTGTTTTCTTTGAACCTGTAAAAATCAGATGCCTTCAGGTAAAAAAATTGCACCTCTACTTGTTTGGATTTTTTTTTCCAAATCTTCCTGTAATCCTGAGATTGAATGAGTATCTGCTTCATACTTCCCTGAAACTACATTTCAAATAAACACTCAGTGACAGCTCTTGCCAAGTCTCTCCAGACTATTAAGGACACATCAAGTATTTCTGGGCTTCTTCAGAATGGAAAGATGTGGGTGACACATCCAGAATCAGCAAGGGCTTGCATCATTGCTCTGAGCACATTTCTGTCACCTCTGGAAAAGCTGAGTTTGTTTGCTGCTATTTCTTTTGAGTCTTTGCTTGTCCCATTCTTGGCAAAAAGTTTTAGAGCACACAGGCTTTCACAGACAGGATTCCTCTTGCTTAAAACTGACTTTCAACTATATTTATTTGGGAATCTTAGCCATTTACTAAACTCCTGCCATCAGCAGG
>NW_009699476.1:53683-55050 GCF_000703405.1 Apaloderma vittatum
CCATGTTTTAATAATCAGCTACTATTCACTTTGCAAAACAAGAACATTTCCAGCAGCATGAACCTTTGCCCAGAGTCTTACAGGCTCAACCTCTGGCACTCTTCTATTCCTTCTTGAGATCTAGAGCAAGGCAGTATCTCCTTCCAGCTCGTTACTTCACATTACAATGGGCAGAATACAACTTCTTTCAAGTTTTACAAAGATTTTAGCATGATTTTTCCATTTAATTTTTGTTATTCTTCTCATGCATATTTAAGGGGATTGTATTTCTTAGGTAGGGTGGGTCTAAGAAACCCTAGGAACCCAGCTTGCTTTCCATAGCTGCCTGCAGGCAGCTGGAATGGGTGCCAATTGCATTTGGAAGCATTGTTATACGCAGCAATAGGTTCAGAGAGAATGGGGACCACATCCAGCCAAAGCAAAGGGCTCTCAGAAGAAAGAATGTTATTTTCCATCCTCAGAAAGGCTCCAGCTCTCTGGTCTCCTTGCTGTGTCATGCTACTCCTGCCATTTCTGACAGCTCCAGGGTTCCTTTCACACCCTGTCCCACACTCTTCCTGAGCTGTGGGTTCAGGATTTCATTTCAATTCACTTGTGCTCTCTTCCTTAAAAGTATCATTAAAGAACCTACGTGGGAGAAATCCTATTTAAAACCATCTATGTTCAACAATGGCAATAAAAAATGATTGCATGGTTAAGTTTATAGAAAGCCAAGCACAAGACCTGGGCCAGTATTCTTTTAATCAAATAATTGCTATTCAGGCGAGCCTTTCTGTGCAACAATTATTTCTTTTAAAAAGGCAACAAAATATTTGAATGAACTCAAGCACTTGAATTATATTATTTAATGCCCATCATAATATTTTATTATAAATATATTGGAATATTTCTTTAGCTTTGTATATATTTTCTTTTCTAATCATACCACTAGAAAAATAATATCACACTGTGGGATAAAAGAAAAACACTGTTATTGGAAAGAAGCTTCTTCTTTAGCTTGCCAAGCAGCTACCAGCCTTCCAAGCAGCAGAAATGGCATACAGTAGGGCTGCTATTGAACGTAATCAGTGGGACTTGGAGAATTGCTTTGCCACTTCCAAACGTATAATGACTGTTCTGAAATGACCATGTTTTGCATGAGGGGGGTTTGAAAGGAAGCAGGTGGCTCCCATTAACAGTAAACATCACACTGCTCTTGGATGAGGTAGGAGGAGAGCAAGAACCTGATAACTACTCTGTTTCCTCCTGACCACCTTGGACAAAGACTTGCAGGGTGAAAAGACAACTCTGCTGTGGCACATCATCAGTCCACTCCAACTCTAGTTTCCAAAGGTTTTTACCTTTTTCATACATGGTAATAGGGAGGG
>NW_009699477.1:0-1301 GCF_000703405.1 Apaloderma vittatum
CTTAGGCCATTCTATGATTCTATGATAATTAGACATTAATTTTATACACAATGTTCCTCAAAACATGACAGCTAAGGCCAATAATCTAACAAGACTGCCAGGTTTCTAAGACCAAAACACTTTCAAACAAGAGCAAAAAGATTTGGGATGTGACCTTCAATTATCTGCCAAGCAGCACAGATATTCAGTTGTGGGATGAAGTAAGACTCCTGAGATTTAGTATTTTAAGAAATTTGCTGCAGAGATTTCTTAGGCTGTGATAAATGAAAGCCCATTAGGTTTCTGCTGGTGTCCAGAGAAGATTGACGGATGTTGTACAGCATAATGGAAAGTTGGTTAATCAATACTGTGCTATTTTTCAATTTAACTATATTAATCGTGTGCACTGTTTTAATTTGTGTCTGAAAGAGAAATAAACAGGTGTGAACATCGATTCCTGCTAAATAACAACATTATGAAAAAGCATTATTTCGGCCCTTCTCAGTTCCTTGCTATTATTCTAGAAAGTCAGCATTATTTAGAGGCCTCTTCTGCTCGCTGACTTGCTAGACATGATGTCCATCATGCTCTGACAACGTGGTAGTATTTACATGTAACCATGATGGCTGAGGGATTGGGATATGTAGGAAAGTGAAAAATTAAGCTATACCACAGTAAGTCATTGGTTCTTGGCTGTAGGCGCAGAGAAACAATTCATCCTTCCAATGCATGGGAAAAGATCCTAGCAGCTTAGAAGTGATAAAAGTAATGGTCTTCTTGCCTCTGGAAGGCGGCATGTGTGAGGCACAGAACACACTTTTTAACCCAAAATATGTCTCAACATCATCTGTGCAGGTGAAGCAGACGGTGATTGCAAGTTCTGCCTAGCAGCCAGTGAGGAGCAAACTAGGATCATCAGTTCTGCCTGGAAAACCAGACTGGGCCAGGCCAAGAGTTCTGCCCGGGAACCTGGACTTTGCTGCATAAGAAAAGGTCATCAAAGGGACAGGTCGAGGAAGACCTTGGATCCCAGTCCCTGTTGACTGTGATGTGAGAAGCAAGTGTGCACTATGGGAAACAATCCAGGGAATATGCTGAAGAGTTCCTGGAAACTTCCCAGAGAACATATAAAAGGGGCCAAATAACAAGCCCTTTCTGAAACTTTCCTCTCCACCAAATCAACTGCAGCAAGGATTTATGGGACGTCGCTGGATCCATGGTGACAACGACTATCTTTGGAAAATCTCTCCCCTATATTGCTTTACCTTTTCTATCTTTTTCTATCTTTTTGTATCTATTTTTCTTTTATCTTTATTTCTCTT
>NW_009699477.1:1329-58648 GCF_000703405.1 Apaloderma vittatum
TGAAATGATATTTCACTTAATAAAAAGTTTTATGTTTTTATGGCATCTGACCTCATTTGTGTCTTAATTTCAATATCGGGATGATAACCTAGGAGGCCTGTTAGCTCAGTCACTTGAGCGTGGTGCTGACAACAGCAAGGTCGTGGGTTCGATTCCCATCCCCATGTGTTGCCTGATATAGTCGAGAGGCGGCGCCCCCGCCCATGACAGGCAGGTTGGATTAAATGATCTCTTAAGGTCCCTTCCAGCCTAGGCCATTCTATGATTCTATGATAACCTATCCCCGCCAACATTGGGACATGACAGCATGATGTTAGAACAGCCTCTCCTGATAGACTCTTTCCACTTATCTCTTAATCTTATTAAAAAGCATGCAGCAAGCAACTATTTATAAACAGCTCTCCCCTCCCCCTGCCCATTCCCAATCATAGACTCATAGAATGGTTTGAATTGGAAGGGACCTTTAAGATCATCTAGTTCCAACCTCCCACCATGGGCAGGGACACCTTGCACTAGACTGGGTTGCTCAACGCCCCATCCAACCTGGCCTTGAACACTTACAGGGAGAGAAGTCCATTATATACAATTGCATAAGTCAGAGACAAAAGAATGTGCCACAATTCAGACTCATACCTCAAACTGTGGTCAGACGAAACACCTGAAAATAAGCTTTTGACTGGTGACAACAGAGGAGTCAAACCTCCTGCTTTCAGCGAGAGGTTTGTGCACCTGACTCCCACATCAAACACCAATATAACATGAGCTTTTGCATAAATATAGCCTTTCTGACAACTGCTCCATCACAAGACAGCTCCAGCATACGACCACCTCCCTGTGCACCAGATGGGTCCCAGTCATTAATCCCAGTGTGGTACTGCCTCACTATCTGTCAAAGATACGCAACAGATTCATTATATTATGGCCTTTAGGATGTGAAATAATGAGTTGTCTTGAAAATGTCATCCAAGCTTCTTCATATTTCCATTTTGCTGCCTTGGGGGTATAATTTGAGTCTCCAAAGCTGTTTATGCAAGGAGGATTCAAAATGTCTGAGGAAATAAGCCTGATAACAAATAATAGTAATAATAGTAAACCACAAACTAATAACAAAGAGTAGTAATAATAAATAATGCCTAATAAGGTAGATACTTATCTAATGTTTGAGCAATTTTGTCTACTGGAAGGTGCTCCTGCCCATGACAGGGGGATTGAAACTGAATGATCTTTATGGTCCCTTCCAACCCAAACTGTTCTATGATTCTACAAGTCTGTCATTCTAACGTGAATTGGTGTTATTCTGTTGACTTCAGTGGAGGTGCAGCATTTTACACCGCTAGGAATTTGGTCCGCAGATTCTATAAAAGGTGGTAGAAATGCAAGGTAGCGTTATAACCAGACAATCAAGAAGGCAAAGATGCAAGACAGGGAGGATCTTTTGCAAAAGAGAATCCTACTGCCTTTATAGTCACTGATGACACAGCAATACACCAAAGGCTTCCTACTCCAAACACTTACTCACTTACTGTTTTCTTGCATTTTATAAATTAAAATAAAGTCAAGTTGTGAATCCATTGACTTCATGTAAACACACTCAGGAGAAAATGTATAGAACCTGCCATACCAGACAGGAGTAAGAAATGGTCATGGACACAATATGCCAATGTTCAAGAATAGAGAAAGCAAATGAAAAAAAATTGAAAAGATATACCAGGTCATAAGGAGGCTGAGGCACAGGGTGACTAAATTGGCTTCCTCCCAACAGGCAGACTGTGATGCTGAACTGCAGTTCAGTGTTTTGTGCATAAGATTGCCTGTGGGATTTTGCAGCCTTCAGCCCAAGCCTTGGCCATAGCTATGTAATTGTAACAGGGGACAGGGAAAGCCACAGACCACACTGGAGGCATTAATGACCCAGACCAAATCACTGAGAGTAGGTCTTCTGACAGTCTTCTCAGGAAGACTTTTCAGGCTCCCTCCAAGCATTGAGCAACCTTTACAGAAAGGAAAATCTGGAAATTTTTACATACATTAGCATAATTCACAGGTTTTCTATCAGCCTTCCCTTCTTTGACGTTGACACAAAGAGTCACACCACATGCAGCTCTCCACCTTTGATAAAGTTATAATTTATGTAACACTTTGCTGTAGAATCAAACATTGCTGTAGGACATCAGGATGTTTTGGGTGGGTTGGGAAGGTTCACTCTACTGCTATCCCTGCCAGGCACTCTAATTCCTATTATTTAAAGTCTATTGCGACTGATCATATTAAGACTGACAGAAGACCTCATTAGTCTGAGGTAGCTTGGGAGTCTTTCTAGTGAATTCAGAAGGCCTTAGGACCAATCAGCTAGGCTCTTGTGCTGCTGGAAAGAAGAGACACTTGCCCTGGGCTGCTGTGATGGACTATTTCGGTATTGTGTCCCAAGCACAGCGTTACGTTTCCTCTCCTGTTCAATGACACACAGCTTCATTTAGCTGTAATTTCTCATTCTTCTTCTGCATGAAATGCTTTGGCAGGCTTTCCTGGGGAGGCAGGTGTCCAAAATACATATATTAAAGTCAAGGCTGGACTTGATCTCAGAGGTCTTTTCCAGCATCAAAAATTTTGTGATTCTGTGATTCAAGCTCCATGAAATCCTCAAATATTAGTAGTTTTTTCCCCACATAAAAAAACCAGACAAGCTCTTATTTCCTGGAGCCTTTCAAAGTAGAGGGCTAAGCCCAGCATTCTTCCCACTTCTTCTCAGGTAGCAGTTTCAAGCCACATGATTTAATCAATTTTCTAGGTATCCCAGGTGAGAAACAGGTCAAAAATTATTATTTTACCTAAATTAAAAGGGCATAAATGAAGGCATAGCGACATCAAGTGAGCTGTTTAGCAGGATCAAACAACTAAACGATAGGCCATCATCTCTTTGTAGGCAAATCTGACAAAATAACTGAACACTTTGGATCCTCTGCACGATGAGATGGGCACCCACAACACCCCTTCATGGTTAGCATTTGTGTGAAGATGATATGGCGGCTAATTAGGAAAAACTTCTTGATTCTTTCTTCTTAGAAGGAGAATATGAGGATTTAATTGTCCCAGACCTTGTTAAAAACCAATCGCTAGAAAAACTGTGATCAAAACTCAAAAGGGATTGCAGTAACATGAGAAGAAAATGTGAAAAGTCTGGAACAGATCCCAGGATTCTTTAATCTTCTCCTGAGCACAAAGGCATGCCTATAGCACACAATCTCTCATTTTACTATAAGGATAATAGCATTCTATAGCAGTAATTAAACTGCTGTTTATGTACCAGCGTCATCTTCAAGAGTAGCACTGTCTTGGGAGTTCTGAAGTCAAGGTTAAGAATAATTGTCTGAAAGGGATGTTTGCCTTAATGGTAATGGCTGTACCTAACTGCTGTAACTTGTGATTTTATATTATGGCATGTCCAGGGAGCTTTTTCTCCTGACCATCTATGTCATAGGTCAACTCATCTTTTATCTAGGTACAGGGTTGCTAGACAACCTAAACAAAGGTTTAGTTGGCATGAGACTGGTGTGCCTGTTTCTGGACTACACAAGATTGGGCTACAACTAAAATACAGACACGGGAGCTTGGAAGCACGGCTAACTCCGTTTTCAGATTTAGTAGGGAACTGTGTATTGTTTTTGACCAGTTTTATTTAAAGGTTGAGGTGTTTTGAGATACTTAGCCAGCTTCTTACTAGTCACCCTTTTCTTGCCCCATTGCTTTTTACTTTTTCTAAAAGATTCAGGTAAGTGAGACAAATTCCTTCTAAAGGATAGCCATCAATGAATAAAAGAGCAACAGAGTATGAATGTGCAGAAAGCAAGACATCAAAATACAGCAAGATCAAAGAATAGAGAAGTGTCAGACATGTAACCTTTATTGTGAGCGTTAATGCAGCAAACCCTCCTTTGCCAGCACTGGTATTGTCTGCTCGAGATGTGTAGGCTTAGAGTGAGTTAGGTTTCTGTATTTGCTAGTCTTGTCACAAAATCCATTTTAATGGATGACTGAGAACAAGGAGAGAGCTTTTCCCAGTTTTGGTCTCCAGACACATTCGATCAGTCCAGTGTGAACTGCTTCATAGAGCTGTCTTGCAGAGCTGTTGTTGCAGCTCCTTTTAATCTAATACCATGGTATCCATTGCTGAGGTGTCTGATCCTTCATAATCAAGGATTGTTCTATCTTTATAAACCATATGACATGATACCATTTACATTTTATACAAAAGGAACAACTGACCAGAGATAAACCATAGATAAATCACTGAGATACAAATGGAAGACTGTAACTCTTTATCACACATTTTGCAAAGACAACGTCCATTTACCCTAAAAGACAAGTTAAAACCAAAAAGTCACTAAAGGTACTTCAAGGGCAAGGGTGTGTTACTGAATATCTGAGTAATTACATCATCTTCAGTACTGCAATGCAAAATTAAGTATCCCAGACTGATGAAAACTGCTGACACCTTGGGGCCCTAAGCCCATTTTGCTGAATACAAGGAAAGGCAATGTTTTAATAGCACATGCAATTACAGCTTGTTTGCATAAGTATAAAGTTTCGATACTTCAGTGATGGATCAGCTTAACACATTCCAAACAGAAGAAAAAGGGTTTGCCTCCCAGAGCATCCAGTCTTCAAAACAAGAGATACAAAATATGAGTATGAAGCACTGGACAGGATCTGGACTGCAGAGAAAAGGGGGAAAATAGGAAAACTCTACAGCTGTGGGACTCCATCTGATGTGGTAAAAGCACATGCTCTTTTGCAGCTCTTCTTTTCAGCTCCTATCAGAAAAGTTTGCATATGAGTTGTTGGTAAAACTCAAAGGAAATGATAGCGTTTTGCATGAAGGTGACAGGTTTTAAACCATCAGCTGCCTAACTATCACTTAACTTTTGTGATAAGATTGTAGCAAATGAGAATATATAATAATTTTTTAAGTGAAGACTGAGCTATATTTCTGGCTATTTACTAAATGTGAAAGATAGCATAGAGAAAAAGTATAGTCTTGTTTTACAAGTTAGACATCAAAAGTAAGAGATGCCATTACCACCATAATTCAGAAATGGGACAGGAATAAAAGTTTTAAGGTATAACAATGAAGAATAATTACACTGCAATTAAGCACTCTGTCAGTAGATGGGTTCCTATGAGATGTATCATAGAATGGCCTAGGCTGGAAGGAACCTTAGAGATCATCCAGCCTCCTTAGTCTGGGCAAGGATGCCTCTCAACTAGATCAGGCAACACATGGGGACTTAAATATCTATTTTCTGGATGAAACTATTGCTAGATTTGTTAACCCCCAGGTCAAAACCAAACATAGCTTAAGGGAATCATATATGTCTTAGTCACCGTCTGAAGGCCAAGCCATTTAAAAGTTAGGGAGGACTCCTGAGAAGTTGGCTTTGCTCATCAGTCCAAGCCTAACTGATATGGATGCACGTTCATAGAGTAAATCCAAGTGATACTTGATGATCATTCACCACTTTCAAGGTTGCCATCAGTTATTTTAAAGCTAGATATCTTCTCATATACAAAGTCATTCTCTAGATTACACCTCTGGAATCAAAAGGAATAGGCGTATGCAAAGAACATTACACCACATTACTTATCTCAGAAAACTAATTTAGGATTGATGAATTATCCTCTTCCTTTGATGTACAGCCTATGGCACTTAGCTTCAGACTTGACTCTTGGTTAGTATATAACTAGAATTAAGTTAATTAAATCAATTATACCTATGGGTGGGTTAGGGTTCAATTCTAGCCTTTGTCACATATTCTATCTTCTCTCAATAAACATGCTTATTCTTTCAGGCTCTCTGTTTTGGCTTAGAGTTATTTTATTTTCTTTATTTAGCGTCCAAGCTCTCTGAAGAAATATCTATTTCCTTTTTGGTCATTCAGGAAGAACTATTCTTGATAATATCTGTGTGGTTCCGCTTGAAAATTCTGTGTCTTATCATGGGAGTAGGCCAGTTTATTAACCTTCAAAGATTAGTAAATGTCCTTAAAACACCGTAGCCAGGTGGAAAACATTTTCCTCTCCAGCTCCCTATTTCCCAGCATTGCCTTAAAAACATTCTTGGTTGGCATTTTTTCCCTTTGTCATTTCCAGGACCATAGAAAAATCTGAAGGGGAGGAAAAACACAGTTTTTGCAGGCTAAAATAAATTAGCACAGAAAGAGTTTGCTTCAGGTTTCTTAATGTTTGTTCCCCCCCAACATAAAGATTTATGCTTTAAATAAAATAATAATAACAATAACAAAAAGCAAAATCCCTGAAGTTGCACTTACGTAGATTTGCATATTGGGTTTTTTTGGAGGAAGATTCACATCAGGCAACAAAGATTGAATAAATCATTAGGTACAGGCAGAGGAATGCTTTAAAAGAAATGATTTGCAACAGATATACTGTAAAGCATTACCCATGGCAAATGTTGGATCAGCATTATATATAGAGCTGCCAGTTGTGAATTTTATGGGCTTCTTGGGAGGTTGCTTACAAACAGTAGCATGGTTTCTCCACCACAGGGCTGCAAACCAGGAGATCTGGATTCTATTTTCAGCTGAGTCAATGCCCTTACAATATCAGCTAAATAAATTACTTGATTTGTCTGTTTGCCCTTGTGAAAATAAAGATGAGCTATTCATTCACATGAATTTTGAATCTTACTTAGGAATACACTTTGAGATCTTCACCTGGAAGTTGCCACCAAAATGCAAAATATGTTTTGTACTAAGGATATTGAATTATTTCTGAGACGAAAGAATCTGGAAATATTTTAGGATTGTGAATATTATATGGCAAGATTCAGTCTAATTTTACCAGGCATAATAACAGTTATTTGCAGTGGAACAGTCTGTCAGAGCATGTGAAAACTGATGGATTTTTTGTAAACAGATTTTGTGGATAAAATATCACAGGGGTTAATATTTCAGCTCTGAAGAAATCAGCAGCAAGAAAGTTACTCCAGATCAACATTTTTCTTCCCCTTTCTACTTGTTTTCATTGTGGATGGGAGGGAAATTCTGGACGAATTTCAGCTCTCACCTGCCCACAATTTCTAATCAACATTGACTGGAGCGATAGATCAACCTGAACATACATGCACTGAAGTTCCCTCTGGGAATTGGTTTTTATGAGGTTGGTTTCACTTTGGTAGCAGATGTCTCCGAGAGGTCTGTAAGAGCATTAAAAGAGATTTGGATCTCCTTTCACCTTGGGAGGACATTATTATGTGAAACCTTTCAGTGCTTAGGTATATGAGTTAGGTCCGATATTTCCCTTAGCTTGAAAATTGAGTTTAGCTCAGAAATCTGCTTTTGCCTCTGGCCAGGAACCATTATTAGATGATTTTCTTAATGGTAGGATTTTTAAACAGGTAATTTTATTTTACAAATCTGAGGCTGTTTTGCTCTTTAATTAACCTTTAACTTCACTGTCCATAGCTCCTAATCAAAGATTATAGGATGAAAAACTGTCCTAGCCAATGTTTAACTGCTTTGTCCATTTAATAGTTTATACATTTTACTTGTTATGTTTTCCTAACTTTGAAGAATCATGGGTGTAAAACAGAAACTGAAATGTCTTCCACTGTTGCACACATCAGCAATGCTGTTTCCCAGAAGGGTTTATTACCTCTATATCACTACCTTGTAAACAGTGACATATCTTGAGAGATGGTTCATATTAGCAGTACAGAGAGCAGGCAGAGCAAGCCTATTTGGGTTCCAAAACACTACAGAGACTTACCTCTCAGTGCTGAAACCTGCCATGTCTCCTTGTCTTGAAGAGAGTAGATTACACCCTTCAGGGACAATTACTGATTGCTTCCATCAGTACTCTAAGGCTATGCATTAACTGTGCCAAAAAAACCCACCAGGTAGGAATGAGTGATCTAAATCACAGGATTACTGAGGCTGGAAGAGACCTCTGAGATCATCAAGTCCAGCCCATGACCCAACAGCACCACATGGGCCAGACCGCGGCACTAAGTGCCACATCCAGCCTCTCCTTAAACCCCCCCCAGGAACGGTGACTCCACCACTGCCCTGGGCAGAGCATCCCAGTGCCTAAGCACCCTCTCCGTGAGGAAGGGCTGCCTGAGATCCAACCTGAACCTCCCCTGACGCAGTTTCAGGCCGAGCCCTCTCGTCCTGTCACTGGGTGCCCAGGAGAAGAGCCCGACCCCATCTGACTGCAGGCAGGTGACCCCACCCTCCCTTCAGGCAGTTGTAGAGAGTGAGAAGGTCCCCCTGAGTCTCCTCTTCTCCAGCTGAACACCCCCAGCTCCCTCAGCCTCTCCTCACAGTCCTTTCCCTCCAGTCCCTCCCCCAGCCTCATTGCTCTAATGCACCATCTCACCATTTGAGGAGACCAAAATTAATTGTCTCACCAAGTGTAAGCAACCTGTAGAACTTGATGGATGGTCATTAACAAGGCGGGGGACTAGCTAATTCCTTCACTGCTATCCAACGATTTGTAGATCAAAGACCCAGTGCTTCTGGGCTTTTCTTCATACAAAATACCTCAGCGCTTCTTTAAACTAAAATGCTTTGTATTATTACACAGGCCTTGATATGGTTCCAGTGCAACGCTATTAAGTCAGGAGAGGCTTCTGTAGGAGGGGAAGTTTGAGTATCTCCTTTATGTCAACTGTATGAGTGCTGTCATCACGATGAACAAGTCTCTTGTAACTGCATATGTCCAAGTGTTAAGCGTGCCCTTGCCCTTATGTTCTTATGTAGGTCAAATCTTTCCTTGCTCTCATTGACAACATCTCTTTAAATCAAAGATGAATGGTCTCTTTGTGATCAGTGTTATTACAATGAATTCCAGGAGAAATTTTAATAATGGAGCACTTAAAAATAAAGAGAGAGCACTTGAGCTAGCTAGCTATTAATTATAAATGCCAGTCTCTATCAGGAATTCTTTTTTTTATGTAAAACCGATCTGTTCTGAGTACTATTTTAGTGCTAATTAGAGAGAAGCAAAGATGAAGTGTTATCCAATGATGAGCATTCATTACAAGGTCTGCTGACCCCTTGTGCTTATTCCTGGAGGTGCACTGGTAGAGACCCTAGAATTAGCAAATGCATTTAAGATATTAACGTGTTGGGTTTGTCTCGAGTAACTGTGAGTATGACACCCATAGAAGCTTCTTGTTCCAGTAAGAAAGTCTGTAAGAATTCAGTTGCAGCGCAGGAAAAATACACTTCCGAAATAATAAGGTTCATATTTTAAGTAAATGTAGGGGGGAAAAAAGCATTTATTGACAAGATTGCAAGGGGAAAAAACTAAAGATGCTGGCCAAGTTTTTAATATGTTTTGAGAGGAAGTTTTGAGAGGAAGCAGGCAGATAATTTGGAAATATTCAAATCAACCCTCCCTGAACAATATTGTCAGGGAAGCCAAGAGATGCCAACAGCCATTCTGCTGCTGGGTCTCCAGTCTGTGGAATCTTTGACCACTTTTTCTCTACTTGCTTATCAAGTGGGAGCCCCACCAGCACTACAAAGACTCTGAGTCAAGCAACAGGAGAAATTTGTAGCTCTTTCCAGACCACTCCTGGGAAGGTTTTTTTTTTCCTGTCCTGCAGACCTGAAGGAAGGCTGATGTGCTACAACGCTTGTTACTGATGATTTACAAAGTGGGGAGGATGGCACTGTTTTGATCCACTCCTGTAGGCATTCCAGAGGTAGGTCAGATTAATTCAGATGGAATAAGGAAAAACAATTTCATCTTCTGAATAGAAATAAACCAGACATTATTTAGAAATAAACCTTTATTTTGCTGCGAATGAGACATTAATAAAATAGCATCAGAATCGTTAGAGTAAATCAGTGATCACTCTTTTGGTGCAGGATCGTTTTTGGAACCATGACTAGTTTCACAATAGCTCACATGAAAGTGTTAAAAGACATCCAAAAGTGGCCTAAGTATGATATTTTGTCTACAGTAAATCCTTTTAAGTTTCAATTACTCATAAATCCAACATTTTCTAGAAGTTTTCTTCTCTTCTTTACAAATGTAATCAGATACTGTTATTAACTATGGGAAAGTGATCATTTATTTTAAAAATATCTACATTTTGAGTCTTGAAGGTTGGGATATAACCTGTCCTAGTTCCTGAATTTTCCTAAGTACCCCTTTAATTTTCTCATGCATGAGAATGAGCCTCATTTCTTTGCTGACTGCTGCCCTTATGCCTCTTTTTCTGCCATTAGCGAACCAAATGTTTGGAGAATGTAATTGTAAAAATCATTCTTTAATGTAAAAGCCTCTAGAGACAAATGTCAGATTTTATTTCTGCTACAACCCATAATGGTACTTGATAGAAGCATTTGTAATTTCTTAAGAGGGAGAAATAATTCTCTTTAACTGATTTATTCATATAAAGCCATTTACTCTTACCCTGTATGCAGTGGATCAAACTGAGTTATGCATCGTAATTGGCTACTGATATGTGGGGGGTAATTCTAACGATGCCCACCAACATCTTCTTTTATAACCAGTCATCATCAGAACGGGCCTGAGACCTTGGATTAACCAGCTGGAGACCTGCTGATATCGACATTCAATGCCCAAACTCTAAAAATAAAATCACTCTTTACAAAAGAGCTAAAAATCATAGAGGGGAGCTAAAGGCAGGATGCCCTCCTATCCTACTGGGATATGTTCTGCTTTGGAGGATTGAGGGTTTTCAAAACCCGCTGGGTGCTGACCTCTTGATTGCTGGTTCACCCTTACTAATGAAACCATGGCCTTGAGTGTCCTGACTGAGAAGACCTTTGCCAGGCAAAATAACCCAATGGCTACATGTCTAAAAGGAATGAAGAGGTACACTTTGACATCTTTGCTTTATAAGTAGGCACAAAGCATGGCAGGGAGGCTTTAAAAATAGCTTTTCTCTAAGAGAATGGAAGATGAATGCTGAAAATGAAATTTTGACCCTGCTGAAGTCAATGGAAATGTTCTGACTGATTTCAGTTGCTCCAAGACTTCATCTAAAGCACTGGTCCATTTTGATAGGTTTAACAATAGTTGCACAAAGATGGAAAGGGCCTTTGAAATTGTATTGAGTGCTGCGAGGAGGCTGGGAAATCACTGGGTCTAGAAATCAGGGAAAACCTCACAGTGGTGTCAATTATTCCAGTATTTGCAGAACTGTTAAGGGAAGTGCCCAAAGCACATGTGCAAACCCCTGCCTTCATTTGGCAATTTAAACAATAACAGTTTGTACAGGCTTGTATGTATGTTTACATCCTTCTAATTTTATGCCGCTCTTCTTGTTTGGGTGCAGTCAGAGTTTTTCTTCTGTATTTTACCAAGAAATAAATTGATAAAGCTAGCAGAGATGTTTCTTCATCCCAGTCTGGTTATTAACTATGCCACCACCCACAAAATCTGTAAATATTGCGGATTTCTAGGAATAATGCACTCCATGGTAAGACAGTGTCGATGTCACTTGAAAGGATGATCAGAGTAAATGTGAAAACTATTTTGTTAAAGGAACGCGGATACTCCTGCCCATAGTTATCAATTTAACTTGAATGTATGTATGCTGATTTATACTAGCTGATGCTATTACTATTGTAATATATCCTTGTTTTTTTTCTAGAAATGTTAAAATGCTTTTATTGCTTGCTTTACTGTTTCGCTTCATGTATATAACTGCCACAAATCTAATACACAATTCTTCTCACCTGAAAAGCTATTCCCATCCGTTCCTGTACTTCATACATGCTTGTTGCCTCAAATGGCTCTTTTCCCTGTGTTTTATGGGAGAATATTGCCCTTCCCTGACTTTCTGTGTAGACCACTGATTCTTTCTCCTTAAACTAAGTGATCTTCAGACAGGGTTTGCACCAGTACAATATTTAACTTTAATGGAAATTCAGCAACAAATTCCCAGAAGGATTGCTGAAAATTCATCCTTTGGCATCCTTATTTCTTTCTACTGCTCACTTTTCACCTGCTTCTTTTGCTTAAAGTTCTTCCTTGCATCCAGCTCTACACAGTCTCTGTGTGTGCTCCTAGTAAATGCACACAGCTCCTCACTTGCGCTTTGTTTTGCCAGTTATTATTCCTAGCTTTCTTACAAAAAGTTGTAAATCTGGGAAGGAAATATATTTTTTTTTCCATTGGTCATCGTCATTTTTGATGCTTTGAAATAAGATGGATTTTTTTTTTGAAAAGATAGGAATCAAGTGAGAAGAAAGGAGAAAGGAAATTGAATTGGCAGAGAGAATTCAATTAAAAATAAAAGTTTTATTAATACAGGAATTTCCCTGTGTGCCCAAATCTATATTCCTCTACTTATCTTTTCTGCCAAAACCTCTTGATTTAATAACCCACTGTTCACACTACAACTCACATGTGCTCTGCCTGCATTCCTGAGGAAGAGATTATGCATCTTATTAATGACACTGTGTCAGACAAGGCTGGATAGTAGCACATTTTACATTCTCAGCTTCTCCTTGCAAGATTGCAATTATTTTTAGCAACTAATTACATACCCTGTACCCATGGCAGTGGAAGATTACAGCTATAGGTTCCACAACATCACTGAATCTTTTGTAAGCAAATTTCAGCCCGGTCATTAGCAAACTTGTGAACAGGTTCGCAGGCTGTGGTTTTGCTGGGGAGGTTCTTCCACTTGAAATCCAGCTTGCATCCAAATGCATGGTGAGAACCACAAAATCGTTTCGTTATTTCTTCTTTCACTGTATCCTAATCGAAAGTGGTGGAAGTCTCAAATGGAAGAGGGTAGATTTAGAAGAGAAGAAACTCTACTGTGAGGGTGGTGAGACACTGGAACAGGTTCCCCAGAGAAGCTGTGGAAGTCCCCTCCCTGGCAGTGTTCAAGGCCAGGTTGGACAGGGCTCTGAGCAATCTAGTCTAGTGGGAAGTGTCCCTGCCCATGGCAGGGGGAGTCAGAACTAGATGATCTTTAAGGTCCATTCCAACCACACCCATTCTATGACTCTATGTCCTCTGATCTCTGAAGTCTCAGAACTCAAATGGAAGAGTATCTCAGTGCTTCAGCTTTTATTTTCACGTTGTTGATCTAGGCAGAAGGAGGAAAGCTTAAGTGCTACAGGGAGCTTATACAGGAGACCATCCAGACCTACACTCTCTTTCCAGTTTCCAGTGACCTAGAAAACACAACTAGACTGAATCTAGCTTTTACAGTTGCACTTCGGAACTACTTGCAAATATCTGTAGCCTGCAAACAAGGAGGTAGAAGTAGGACAAGGGAGAATGGAGTAATATGATGAGATTAATCTTATTATAAATGCAAAGTGGATACCAGGAAAGGACGTATATGTAACACACTGAAGTCTGTAAATGTTCCTTTTGCCCATGGTGATGGAAGTTGTACAACTTACCTTGAGAAGCAAAGCACTACATATGTGAATTTTTAATAACCCCACATAAACTACCTGTTAAGTGTTGCTTTTCAAGACTGTTTACTATTAGGAACTGGAAGATCGATGCAACTCGAAGTGAGTTCAGTGGTTCAGAGAAGTCCCTAATTGCTTACAAAACAAGATGAAATGACAAATAATAGGCCTGTAAACATTGAAACACTTGGATATTTCTGATAATTTCCCCAGAAAAACAGTCTTTTATGTAAAGGATTCAAGACTTCAAAAAAGAGAACTATTTTGTAAGTAATTTTTGGAAAACAGGGAAATGTTAAAGAAATACTTAAGACTTTCACGTACTATATATTTGCTGACCTCTGTACAGCAAACCATTTCTTAAATTAACTCAGCAGAAACTTTTCTCTGCTGAGAATACAAACATCAGCAAAGAAATAAACAGAATACTCTGAAATCCGTGAATAGGCACATGAACAGGTAAACAGAATCAAAAAGAAATTGTACCGTATCTTCTGCTTGAAGAAAGAAAGAAAAGCAACCCACACCATAGATATGGAGGTTGGACTAGATGATCTCTAAGGTCCCTTCCAGCCCATGCCATTCTATGATATGATATAATATGATATCTTTGCAAATGAAATTTGAGAGCAAGCAATGGAAACGAACAAAAAACCAACCAAACAAACAAAAAACCCACAGAACTTACCATAGTTAGAAAACATAGTTTTCAAATCTTTTAGGTCTTATGAATTTCGTAACAGGGAACTTAAGCTCAAAGGTGAAGTAACTGCAGATTATGTACAGGACATTTCAGAGAATTTCTGAAATGCAAATGAGTTCCTAGATAACTGGCAGAAGAAAATCTGATATTTCTCTTTAAAAGTCAGAGAGAAGAGAAATCCCAGGGAACTCCAGACCAGTCAGCTTAACTTCAGTTCCTGGAACAATACAGGCACAAATAATCAATCAAACTATCTGTAAGCACTTAGAGGATAACAGAAGGATAAGGTGCAGCCAAAATAAATTTGTCAAGACAAAATTGTGCCAAGCCATCTAAAATCATATTGTGACAGTGTAAAAGCATTGCAGATATGAAAAAGCAAGAGACATCATCTGTATTAGATTTAGGAAGGCATTTGACACTATTTCTCATGGTATTTTTTTGGGGGGAATATGATCAAAACAGAGCTACTGTGATGTAGGCGTGTAACTGGTTGAAACAGTGTATTGGTAGTGTGATTATCAATAGATTATTGACACAGAAATTTCCCACTGAAGTGTCAGGGATGTGCCAGTCTTCAGGGCATAGTGAGTTAGAATATAATGTAAAAGACACGCTTATCTGATTTGTAGCTGTCTCTATGATGCGCAGGGCTACAAAGAGGACATGGTGGAAGACATGATTAGCATGAACTTGGCAAAATTACCTTGACAAACTGGAGTGATAGTCTCAAAAAAAATTTACTGCAACTCAATAAGGGCAAATGCATGTTTTTATCCTTAAATGTGAATAACCATGTTTTTTTGGTATAGATGAGAAATAGTAGACTAGACAGTCGCTCTGTAGCAGAGGTTCTAGACTATTGACTCACAAGCTGAATATGAGTTTCAGAGTCACGGAGTTAAAGAAAAAAAAGACTACAGAAATGTTTCAAGAAGTGTGATATGCTTTGTTAGACATGTGAAACGATCCTTCAGTTTTGGCCACAACTGGCAGAAGGAAGTAAGTTTCTTGGAGGAGAGACTTTGTCTGATATTAAGGCGTTTAGATGCTATGCACAGAAGTCTTCATTCTCACTTACCTTTTGTTTCTATTCTATTCAGAAGATGACAAGACCACACAATTGAGGAAGCATGGAGAGCACGTCAGCCTAAAGTAGATTCTTACTCTCTGATCAACTGAATGCTCCCTCAGACATCTGAGCTAGATCTCAGATGATTATAATGAAAACCATGAGTACTTTTCATCTGGAGTAATGCTTCAAGTCTTCAGAAAGGCCAAGAGCTGCATCCATATCAACTGTGGATAGGATAAGGTGTCTTGAAGAGTGACAAAGGAGGTTTAGGTTAGACGTTATAGTTGCAGCTCAGTGATTCTTGTAAGGCATTTGGCATCCCTCATACCGCTTGAGATTGCCTACGGTGTTTTGCCTGGACTCCAACCCCTTTACAGAAGGGTGTGAGACTTCTGTGGCTTCTGTGTCATATCCACCAGCCCATGTGGATCCTTGGACACCTCAAGGCATCTCAAATGGTTAAGGGGACCGGTTAGCTCAATCAGTTGAGTGTAGCGCTAACAACACTAAGGTCGCAGGTTGGATTCCTGTTCGGTCCCCATGTGTTGCCTGATCTAGTCAAGAGGTGGCGTCCCTGGTGGCAGGGAGGCTGGATTAAAATGATCTCTAAGGTCCCTTCCAGCTTAGGCCATTCTGTGATTCTAAATGCCTGTACTTCGGTGACTCAGTGACTGAGTTGACATCCCCAGACAATTCAATTTTACCAAGCCCTAAGGACAAAAATAAAGTCTTGTGGGGAAGGTGAAGGTGCATGGAAGATTCAACCAAGATGATCTGGATTTCATGGCTCGTAGAGAAGTGGTGAGGAATACATTCATTATAAAAAGATGCAGCAGGGTTTATGCTGCTTTCTTGCAGAAAGGAAGGCTAGTTGACCCTTGAGGTTTCTTCCAGCCTTGCTTTCTGTGCTGTTGGGTATAGTACTGAAGATGTATGTTGCTTCCTCTAGTGTTTTGAAGAAGAGCTGCACAACATCTGATTGCTCACTTAACCAGCTCAAATGTAGTGTAAGCTGACTGACTGCAAAATCTGTGCACTGCCATTCATACTTGTTCTTTTTTATTTTCTCCTCAGTAATGTCTCATTGTGCTAGTCTCTATTTGGGTTGTCTGAGTATGTGTGAACCCTTTTTAAAAAAAGGCAATGAATTGTTGAGGGAAAGTACATACACTTTTCCTGTCATCTGCATACTTCCCTCCCTATCTGCCTATTACTTGCCTGCTCTGTAGCTCCCGTTCTGTCTGTCTACATGTCTGCATGTAGCTCTTAGTTTCTTGGTTCACTAAATCTATTTATGATTTCATACAGAGGTCATCCTTTGCTCTTCCCATCCAGCAAAATTGTTTATAAAATCATCACCATTGTGGCAACCCACACTAAAAATAGATTCTTGATGCCCAAGGCTAAACCAGATGTGGATACTTGCTCTGCTTCCCTGTTACATGTATCTTTTTTACCTCTCTGCTGCTTTATACACTCCTTTGACATACATTGAATACAAAAGATGTTATGAAAACCTGAAATATCTTCTATACTAGTTTACAGTCTCGTCTTTCATAACAGCTGACATGATCCATAATCGACTCCGGTCACATGAAAACATGACAGTTATTCCTATAAACAACAAGAAACCTGTGGTTTGCACAGTAGTTGCAACTTACAGATGCCTAATGAGGCAGTTTCTTTGCTGTGACTGAAGAGTTCAAAAAGAAGTTGTAACAACTTTTCGGTAGAGATCTAATTATAAAGCAGCTTGAAAGCATGCCAAAGCCACAATCTTTTAAAACACTCTTTCTCATTTAAATTCTTATCTGACATTTTTAAGACACTGATATTTTATTAAAAAAAGGAAACATAAACAAATAAAAAATCAAAAAACCTAAAAACATGAAATAAATGCTTTGCAGCAAATGCACCTGTACTTCAAATAGATCAAATGACTATTGAGTCATCAAATCTTTTTCTGACATACATGTCAAAGAAATATACATATCAATGTCCTCCAGCCTGCCAACCCAACTTACTTTCTTCACTAAGGGTAAAAGAATGACTGTGATGATAAGAACCCTATCAGAAAACAAGCCAAGATCTACATTCCACAACTACACAAAGCAAGACAGGATCAAACCTGCTCCTTTAAAAATCCAGTAGTTCTGGTAACAACCTCCTCTGTCCTCTTCGTGTAGCAATCCTGAGTATTTGGAGGCAGATCAGGTCCACTTGAAACTCGAAGCCTGATATGTGCCTGAATGAACTGGCAAAAAAAAAGACAGAAAAGCACAAAATATTAATCATCTGTGAGACAATTTCTGCGTCTACTGTGACTCCCTCAGCACTTGGTGCAAGGAGCTTAACTGCCAGAATCATAAAATTAATTATTACTTGGGATTTTCAATGTAATGCTCCAATCTTAATGTTTGAACAAAAAGCCTTTAGTGTTTTGAATGCATATTTTAAACAGCAAAGCATAAATTTTTCAAGTAATATCCACAGCAAATGACAAATGTGTCTTGTTGTTGTAATAACTTCAGATCTCTAAATTAGGGATTGTGGTTTGAAGCAATAATACTTCACATATAGAGGGGCATTTAATCTACAAGGAAATAAAGGCATATACACAGAGGTGTAATTGCGACTACAGGGCTTGATTCAGCAGTCATTCAAGTAAATTGAGGTTATTGGTGCTTCTGCGATACTGACAATTTAGAGTCCTCAGCCAACAAACTGTGCTAGGAGCTGCAGGATTGAACACTAGAAATCTGCAAGGAAGCTAGGAAAAAGGATAGAAAAACATTCTCTTCTAATACATAGGTAGTGGAGCCATTGAGGTGTTTGATGATAATATGGAGTCACAGAGGTAAAGAAGGAATCTGTCCTGGCATTTTGCGTCTACTTACTGATAGGACTTGGAAATATTGGTGTGAATTTTCAAGCTAGAAAATATGAGAAGTATGTCCCAGACTATTCTTTTTTTGTTTTCTTGCTGCATTGCCTGGCAGAGTAAATATTATAAAAGTCTTTCTTGTGCATTCATGTCATACTAAGTTACGTTTTGGGACTCCACCAATTTTTACTGTCTTACTCAGCAGTCTAACATGGGATGACCTGCAGCTTAGAGTAAAGGAATTTGCTTTCCCACACTGATGAATTTTCCAACACAGAGAATTTTTCTATGTCAATGATTGCCCATTGGTTTGCCATTCCAAACAAAATATTTAGCTGTTGATGAAAAAAAAATTTCTCTTTCCATTGCTTAGTTTAGAGTAACTTTAAGAAAAATCTGGCAGTAAATGTTAAGCAGACTCTGTTGTATATTCTTCTCTAATACCATTTAGACTTAAATTTTAGTCATTTTAAGTAAGTGAGTATTAATGAGGAGATATCAATTCTCATCAAAAAAAATACCATAAACTGTGGAAAGTTTGTCAAATGATCATGATCCAAGATCTCCAGTGTATTAAAGGTACATAAACCTGTTATTTTTATTCCATTGATTTGCCAATGCAAGCCTTGGATATTTTAGAAAGTAACATTTTTATAGTGAATTTTCACACAGAAGTCCATGGGATGACTAGCTAAGCATTGAAAAGGTTGTAATGTAATTGTGATACATTTTCAGAGAGACATTACTGCTGAACATCTGGTTCTTGTAGTGTGGAGGTAAAACTGTTTTGATGTAGAGCGTGCAAATACCCAAGCAGATCCTACACATTAACAGAGTGTGAGAAAAGGACGCATAGTTGTCCAAGTAGTCATGCTAAAGGCACATCAGAAGCACAACTGACTGAGCATAAGTGCATAAACAAATTTTGCCCCCTTAGCTCCATGTAGGCTACAGCAGAGCTTGAGGTGAAGAAAGACACAGATGTGTTCAAACAGAAGCACCATGCCCTGGATGGGGTGAATACAAAAAGAAATAAAAGCTGAATGTCAAAGTTTACATGTTGAACAGCACATATTTTCTGTAAAAGAAAAGGTAGCTATTTTTCTTGGGGCTCTTCAGTCACCTGGGGACCCCCAAATTTGAGTCAAATATGCACACAGCAGTAGTGTCAGGTTTGCATCGGACAAAAGGCTTATAACAATGATGAATTCGCCTCACCTACCTCCAGATATCTACAATGCGATATCTGCATCAGAGCTCATCCTCCATTGAAGAGCTGGTCAACAGAATTTATATTGAACCAAATGTAGGTGCCTATTTAAGGAGATGAATCACATCCTGAAATCATTAACCACACAAACGAGCTCCCTATTATCTATGACAGGAACCCAGGGTGATTTTCACAGATATACACTGTAGATACTAACTCTTGAAAAGTCTAATGTACTATATTTTATGGTTATACTGATTTCTCATTAAAGGTCTTTCTTTCACTCTGAGCAGTTACAAGACTCTTCCATGTTTCAGATACTGGTTTGCAGATACTTCATGCACTCATTATTAATGGGTAATTATCATTCAGTAGACACAGTAACGTTTGCTCTGAAAGATATATGTTGGAGAATTCAATGTAGTTGCATCCATTTACGCTTGTACCAAGCAAAAGATCTCAGTGTCCAACATAACTATTCAGCATATGCATCCTGTGGACAGTGCAGACATCAGTCTGACAAGATTGCCTTGTAAAGCAGCTGTGTTAAAAAAGGCTTTTTTCCTATGACATTAAGTCAGTACTAACTTCCCTTCAGTCAATAAAGTTACAATATTGTAAAATTTATAGGGGGACAGAAGTTGCAAGAATAAACTTTTTTATGTTTTATAAGTTGGAAGGTCCATTTTTCTTGTGAAATAAAGGAGTTTAATGAACTGATGACTAAGGGACTGAATGAAAATTATCTGATCTTATGTTGTCATGCAGTTTATCAAGTCCAGTTAAAACTGAATGCAATCGTAATCACATAAAATATTTTGGGAGTATTACACAACTTGAACCCACGTGGCAAATCAAACCCATGCACATTTGCTCCAGAGAGAACATTTACACCAGTTACAAGTGAGCTTTTGCCAAACAACACCTCATGGTGATGTAGGTATTATTTATAAATATAATAGCTGGTTTTCTGATTTTCACCTCCGTTTGAAATAAACTTAAAAATTAATTTGCAGCTGAATGCCTATAATCACTAACAGGTATCTTGTAAATATGATATATATGTGTATATATCTATCTGTGTATATATATATAAAATGTACTTTTGAGGAATGTAACCTCTAAGACAGAAGTAGTGAAGACTACTTGTTCCATTTCAGCCCATGAACAGTTCTACAAAAGTTGTTCTTTCCTATTTGTCTCCTTTCCAAAAAGAAAATATTAACAGTCTTTTATGTCCACCTGGCTCCTTTTTTATCCAGTGGTCTTTTGACAAATAATTTGAACCCTCTTATTGGCTTCTCTTAGAACTAAAGAAGTAGATATATTTAATTTTTTTATTTTCTATTTTCTGACAGTAACTGATGATAAGCACTTGTGACACTACTCACTCTAGTACAATGAATGTGAGGATTTAGTGAGTCTATGCACTATATTGCACAGTGAGGTATGAGTGAGTACCTTTACTACACAGCAGGTGGGATGTTAAGTCCTGGAAAAGAGAGTGTTGTAAGTTGAAAAAGAAATACAATAAAATTAATAAATTGAAAGAACATTAAGTGTCATCTAAGCTAGAAACCATAGCTGGCTCACAGCCTGGAATTGATATGAATGTCTTTGCATGAATTCTCAACTCTACAAGAGGCTTCTGTTGTTAAGAGCCCTGAAATACAGGTAAAAATGGAAAAAATACCAAATGAGCAAACTAATGTGTGAAGCAACAAATTAGGGAAAGTAAATGATGGATTGTGGTGGATATTGAGAAAACAATTTAAATTTTGATGAAATACATAAGATTTAAGCCCTATCATTGGCCATTGACTAAACCAGCAATGTCTCTGTATCTGAACACTGTAACATCAGGATTTAGGGAAAAGCAGAGTTGGTCAGAACAAGGATCTACCTTGTTTAGTGTCTTGTCTTCAACAGTACCGGCTTCCTAGTAAAAGCATAAACCAAATGAGCTTTTGTGTGCCATTTCACAGGAGTGTTTTGAGCAATTTATCTCAATTGGGGTAGGATTCAGTTCAAGATTTAGATGCTGAAGTGCAAGCACCCACAAGGAAACAGGTTCTCCACGATAATCAGGAACGATATACTTGCTACAGTAAGAAAAGACTGGAAAGAATTTAGCTGGAACAGCCAATTAAGATGAGCTGTTTCACTTTCTGGGCTCCTGAGAGTACATGAGTATCTAAGGATCACAGAGTCTTTAACACCTCATAAGCAAAGATCTAAATATGGGTGTCTTCAGCTACAGTTCACTCCCACCATTAGCAGTTAATGCCTGTGGACTCTGCCTAGCTGTACGGTCATTAATGAGAAACAGAGTTTCTGTTCTTCTGGTAAAAAAAAAGCTTAACTTTGGTGGCTCTCTGAATCACCACTGCTTCCTGGAGTCCAGAGGTCCAGCTTCACCCTAGCAACAACAACTGCGGTCTGAAAATAACCTTCTGAACATGTTTTTTGTTAGCAGGTCGGAAGCAGAAAGCAGTTGCTTATTACTTTTTGATAAGGAGGAACATTCCATAAGGTTGTGCATCTGCTTAGGACAGCGTTAGACCATAGTTTGTTACCAGGCATCACTCTTTATACATGCTTCTCTCAGAAAACATCCAGACCCCCGACCAGGACAGTAGATTTCAGTCCACGGCACACAAATCATGCCACCAAATCCGGGCTGTGTGAATATTTGCTGTCTAGTCGAAACTAATTTTTGAGTTCTCTCACTGTACGACAGAAGGAGAGAAGTGCCTGCAGCATGAGATTTGTCTCCGTGTTAGACTTATTTTAGGATGGGATATAGGAAATAGGAGCTCACACATACTTGGGTTTTAACAACTCAGCCTGTCTGTTTATCCTAGGACTATCATTATGGTCTCTGCTTTATTACATTAACTCAGCAAAAGCGTACACATGTGTCAAGTGCTTCAGTGAATAGACTTAAGCACATGATTAACTTTAAGAGAGTGCTTAAGTACTTCGCTAAATCAAGGCTTCTATGTTTTCGCCTCTAAGTACATCTGGTCGATTTGCATATATTTTCCATATAAAGACGTTCGTATTCAAAGCAAAATGAAACTATTTCTGTGCTTGCATGTTCAGTTGTATTGCTGCTGAAGCTAACCTAAGCAATTCTGGCCCTCTCCCCTGTACCACAAGTTTTCAGCTTGTTCTTCCAAAAAAATTAAACATTGCATGGAAAGGGCTTTATGGGTAGCCATTCGGTGAGTTGGATTATAGCTGAAAAATAAGTACAATTTTGGTGAGTTGTTTTATTCTGGATTAAGTTAGGGTATGCTATATGACCCAGATGCACAAAATGTTGCTAAAACTGATACAGGAACATGTGATCAGATTTAAAAGATGCTTAAATTGGCATCAAAGAAATGCACATGAAACTATAGCTTTGCAATATTTTGTGTTGTGATATATTCAGAAGACATTGCACTGTATGTTCCTTGGGGAACATGATTTTATATTTTAAAAAAATTAGTTAGGTGTTTCAAAGAAAACAGTAAAAATCAGTAAGCTCTTTTTCAGCTGTGTGTCTGTACTTGAGAGCAAGAGAACTATCATGCGGGGTGCCTCGTAACTGTTTTAATTGTTTGAAATTACATATCATGAAAATGAAGCACAAGAAAAGTCTTCTTTAAAGCCAAATTTACTCTAATTCTAAAAAGATATTTATATATTTCCTTGGTTAGGTGAACCAGTTTCCCTATAATGACATTTTTCTTGTGTCACCAAAAACAAGAGAGAGAAAAATGAGCATTCTTAAAGGTTAATTTCTGTCTCAGACCATATGTGACAAAGCTGAGAAAATTAATCAGTGCAGAAAATGAGAAGGATTTGATAATGATACAGCTCTTCCTCTACCTACGTCGACTGGATCAACAGAGTATTATTGGATTGGGAGAGTTCATGAAAGCTCAGTAGATCTAAAGACCTTGCACTCTGCTGGCTCTGGAGGAGTGGAAGGACAATACAGAGCTCTGACTAACCTCAGTTCCTTGAACTAGACTGTTGCCCACCCACAGACTGCCTTTCAAAGAATCTAACAGGCAAATGCCCGCTGCCTTTTATTTAAAAAAAGAAAAGAAAAGAAAAGACAAGAAAAAAAGTGAAGCATTTATCCTTGTGGAGCTTCTTTGCTGACTGTCCTGATGTAAGAACACCAGGATAAAAATTCTCCAGGGTTACCTGGCACAGGTGGTAATCACAGCAGGAAAGGATCTTGGAGCATATTTGCATACTTGCGTAGATCTTTATATAGTTTGACATCTTCATCGTTACTATTTGTATCTTCTCTTTCTTTTTTTTCACCTCCAAGATTTTTCCTCCAACCTCAGTCTCCCTGGCTCTCCTGTTACCTTCCCCTAGGGGCATCGCAGAGAGCATCTGTCAAAGTTTAGTGGCTGGTCCAGCCTTAGGTTTTGACATTGACAAAAAGAGAATTGATAAGAATAGATAATGTAAGATTAGATGTGAAGCTGGTAGGAAAATTAATGTTTGGTTCTAGTAATTAGTATATCAGTTAATTAATAGCCTATTATTGCTTAATGTTTTACTTTTCTACGAATTAAAAAACAGTAAATACTTCATCAGGGACACATGAACTTGCTCTATAGCCACATGTAGATGAGACTTGGAACTTGAAATATCTGTACAGAGCCATTATACTCTTAATATTTTAATTCAGAAAAATATTTGTAAGACCTTGTCAGAACTGGTTCCCTCAGGAATCTGTGCCATTGACTGTGTTTCTTCAATTACTGTTCTAGATATTTATCTGTCCTCCTGACTTATGTTCTGATTTTGGAAAAGGCATTTAGGCTTAAAATGGAAAATCTGAGGATATTTTTGGGAACTTGAATTTCAATTTCAAGCATCTAAAAGCAGTATTGTGTCTCTCAGAAGTTCTGAGTGACTCTATCTCCCAAAAAAAGGTGACAAAACTTCTAGTAACTGTCTTGGAGAACAGAGCTTTGCACACGATTAACAGATTATAGCAAGTAAAAGCTGGGGATACTTCCATCTTTTTATAATTGCTCTCAGCTGAATGGGGTGCAGATATTTTTAACTGGTATTTTTAATACAGTTATAGAATCATAGAATGTCTTAGGCTGGAAGGGACCTGAGAGCTCATCTAATCCAACCTTCCTTCCTTGGGCAGGGATGTCCTTAACTAGACCAAGATGCTCAAGGCCTCATCCAACCTGGCTTTGAACATCTCCAGGGAAGGGACAGCTGCAACGTCTCTTGAGTAATCTATTCCAGAGTCTTGCCAACCTCTTACAGAAGAATTTTTTCCTAATATCCAATCTTAACCTGTTCTCCTTCAATTTAAATCCATTTTCCCTTGTCCTATCAGTGGACACTCTTGTAAAAAGTCCCTCCCCAGCTTTCCTGTAAGGTTCCTTTCAGGTATTGGAAGGCAGCTATTAGGTCCCCCTGAAGTCTTCTCAGAACTGAACAATCCCAGCTCCCGCAGCCTGTCCTTGTAGCAGAGGTGCTCCAGGCCCTGGATCATCCTTGTGGCCTCCTGTGAACATGCTCCAACAGATCCACATCCCTCTTATGGTGGGGGCACCAAAACTGGATGCAGTATTCGATATGGGATCTCACAAGAGCAGTGTGAACAGGGAGAATCCCCTCTCTTGGCCTGCTGGCCACACTCGTCTTGATGCATCCCAGGATACGATTGGCCTTCTGGGCTGCATGAGTGCCCGGCCGGCTCACGTTGAGCTTCTTGTCTATCAACACCCGCAAGTGCTTCTCTTCAGGGCTACTCTCAACCTGCTCCGTGCCCAGTTTATATCTGTGCCTAGGATTGGTCCGACCCAGGTGCATTTTGACTTGTTGAAGCTCCTGCAGTTTGCACTGGCCCATTTCTCAAGCCTGTCAAGGTCCCTCTGGATGGCATCTCTTCCCTCAAGTGAGTCCACGGCACCACACATCTTGGTGTTGTAGGCAAACTTACCGAGGGTGCACTCAGTGCCGTCATCCGTGTCGCTGACAGAGATGTGGAACAGCACTGCACCCAGAACAAAGCCCTGGGGAACACTGCTTGACACCGGTCTCCATGTGGATATTGAGCCATTGACCTCAACTCTTTGAGTTCAAGCTTCTAGCCAGTTCTTTATCCACCCATCAAGTCCAGGTCTCTTCATCTTAGATATAAACAACTGCCTCGGTTTATCAGTTACCATAGTTTGGTATTTATGGGCAACCACTGTCAACACTTGAAAACTTGTAATTTATACAAGCAAAAGTGAACAATATCCATATTATTGTACCTTATTATATGATTAAATTCATAGTATTATTGGCTAAATCTCCCTGAATTTTTTTTTGTTTGCACAACATGCAGAATTTTTTCCTTTTGCTGATTTAATTACCTTTTGTTGTATTTACACTGACGTTATTATGAGACGGTAGAATAATGAAGAATAATGAAGTCAATTACTTTCAAAGACAGTGTAGTTAATTTATGTGGATAGCGGAAAAGGTTATTGAAAGATGTATTGCTCAGGAAAAACAATTAACACAGGCACCTTAACCCCTAAATGGGTTATCTTATGTAAATCCTTGTGCCATAGTAAACGAAGTGAGTTAACACATCATTATTTAGTTCAGCTCGATTAGAGTCCAAAGTAATTGCTAAGAATGTTTCACAGGAAACAACATGCAGTGCAAGCTGATATTACGTTTCAACGCCGCATCTCACCATGAGCAGTAAAAGAATCAGAAGGGCAGAAATATATTGTGGAAATGCAGAATACTGACTCCCTGTGAATCAGTAGAGTGAAAAAATTGTAAGTTTTCATTCCTTTTTCAAAGCAATATTACTCTGAAACTTTCAGATGGTAGTAAAGTCATGCGCAGCACTACAGTATGCCCTACTATGCACAGCAGTGGTGCTTTTCCTAACAACTATCTGTAGATTTACTCATATTTGAGATTCCTTTCTGAAAAGGCATTTTTTTCAATCTTGTTCTTCTTCACAAGAAATCTCGATGGCCAATATTCATGAGTCAGGTCATATGACTGTCTCAAGCACGACTCTGAGCCTCCAGAAAAAACTGCAATGATAGTCGACTTCTCAGCTTGTCAAGTGCACAAAGAAATATCTTTGGATCTTTTCAAAGATGATCTCTGAATTACTTTAGTTCCTTTGAAAAATACTTTTTCTCAGAAAGGACCCCAAATGTAAGAGGCTTAAAAATCACAGGAGAATTCTGCAGAAAAAGACAGAAAGCAAAGAATTTACTACCCTTTGTAGCCATTTTCATTATTATTAGTGTTTATTATGTACTTAACCAGCAAATTTAGGAAGAAAAAGTAACCAAACCAAAATTTATACTTAAAATGTAGTTAAACTATTGAAAAAAATCCAATGAATCTGTGTTTTTTTAAAACAGGTTAAATCTTGATGGAGAAAAATATGGCAGAAAACCTGCCACATTCCTCTTGACTTTATTTGATGTTTAGTCTTTCAGGACTTTAGTGAACGAGTACACAGTTGATCATGAGATTTTTGCCTGACTTTAACAGTATAAAACTGAGTTGTCTATTTCATGTCAATTATTTTGTCTTCCTTGCTTATTAATGGCGAGAGAGAAATGCGCCTCCAGACGATGCCATCTCCAGACCCAAAACAAGAGTCTAAATTAGGAAATGCATCACTTCCTAGACAAGTCCAGTTCTCCCCACTGTTTAAAAGGGCAGTCTAGAGAGATCTCTACTGTGGATGGCCCCTCCCTGGAAGTGTTCAAGGCCACGTTGGATGAGGCTTTGATCAACCAGGTCTAGTGGAAGGTGTTCCTGCTCATGGCAAGGGGATTGGAACTAGATGCTCTTTAAGGTCGCTTACGACCTAAGCCCTTCTATGATCTACTTCTCAGCTCAGAACACAGGAATCCCAGCTCTCCTTGATATTGTAACTTTAAAAATCATATCACCTTCATCTGTTTAATTCTAATTAAGTGTCTGGGCTGTGGTGCACCATGTTTGACAGGTTTAAGAAATGAAGGTAAGGGGATAGGACTAGGAAACTGGACAAAAGTGTTGAGATTACTTCACTCAACACAGTTTTGTTATCATTTAGATATAAAAAACATAGTCCAGTGAGAGCTTATGGACAGCAGGTCTCCAGAAAACAAGTCTGAAAAGGTTGAGATTGCAGACATTTGCAACACATGGCTCCTCAGCTGTACTTTCACAGGTCATCAGTCCAGCACAGTGATCACCTCCATAATAATAATCTTCTTCATTCCTACCAGATATGAAAAACATTGGAGAGAAGTTCAATCAAAGTCCCTGCTGAAAGGTTAAGATCTATGCTGAAAAGCTGCCTCTCCACCCAGTACCAAAGTAATTTAAAACACTCAGTTCTCCTCACTCTGGCAAATGGTGATGGAGAGATAAAATAGTTTTTTTACTCCTATCCATCCTCTTCACAAACACTGTCAGGAAATCACTTGAGGAAAATACACTGATACTGTCTTATATTTTGTAGTCTGTGAGTCATAAATTATGATGTTGTTTCTAATTTATGACATGTCTCAGTTCCTAGCCTGAAACATTTAGAAATATATTACAAGGATACAGCAACCCTTTCACACTAATACTCAATGACCACACTATGTCAAAATATCCTGATAACTTATATCTGACAGATTCATTTGTATTTCGAGTATGGTCTAGTTTCCACTTTTAAAGAACATATTTTCATGGAGAACATAGGGAATTGAATACTGCATGCAAGCAGGAACTCAGAAATTACTTATCACAGAAAGAGAGCAAAAAACCCAGAAACTGATGTTTGCCTTTGGGAGAACATTAGAAAATGAAGAATTTTTAGTTCTTTCAGCTTTTTTGGAAATGCAGTTGTTATATAACTTCTGGGAGAAGAATGTAATAAATTAGGAAAATTTAAAGTGTGTATTTAGCAGTGTAAGCAAATTATCTGCCTCTACCCACCAAAGCATTCAACATCCTACAACTCACAGTGTGGATCAGTGCAGCTTCGTGATGGGACGGGCACTTTTGTAGTAGAAAAATGTTAAACAACGCTTTAAGGAAGCCTGGAAAATACAAGTGAAAAAAGAAGATTTGTCAGTTGGAAGATCTCATGATATAATGCACCTTGACCAGATGCAGAAGAGCCAGCCCAGAGAGGCAAGGCAAGTGTGAAGGAAAGATATTATGACATTTGTTCCCTGTTCATAAAAAAACAGCAGTCAAAAATTCAAAATAGATGTTGTGTAGATGTTTCACTGAAGAAAGAGTATTTGTCTTATCAGTGCTTCGTTCATCCTCTTGCCTTGTGGCTTTTCCTGTTATTGTTGTACCTGGTCTTGGAAGCCTGGCAGGAAAACCTTTGGGAATATCTTACTACTCGTAGAAAATATTTGGTACTTTGGCCAGTGGTCTCAGACAAAATAGTAGTATTAAGAACACTGAATTTCACCATGTTTATGGAGGTAAATATTCCCACCTTAAAGACTGCTGGGCTTTTAATTTGCTGCAAAACATCGAGCTGCCCATCTTCCTGCTGCTTGTCTGTGAAAAAATTAGTAATCTGAAGAAATCTTATTTCAGAAAGCGTTAGACTGCTAAGCACGCTTAAGCTGACGCACCTCTGTTATAGATTTCTATTTAATTGTGACTATCACTTTCCTTTGTATAGATGACTCAGGAGAGAGGTGTGCAACCTGGTGTCAGCTTGTGGCGCAGCCACAGGAATACTGTGCTGACAGGTTGTCTTTCTCAGTGGTTCCCAAGACGTGGATGAAAGTCCTAAGACATGAAGTGACAGTACTGAGGACAAGAGGCATGACTTACTACAAAGTCAAAGCTTCTTTCATCTTTAAAGAGTTGGTGTGCACAGTGTCTGGTGGAGTTCTGCACAACAGAGGAAACCAGTACAAAGAGTATGCAGCACCTCAGGCTGTGGTACGCAGAGGACCTGGATATTGCGACTCCAAGAGCCCCAGAACAGAGATAATCATGTCATTGTGGCTGATCATAAGTCTTCAAACAGCCTTACAGTTTTGGACTAGTTTTGAAAACCAACATGTCTGCTATTCAGTTTAGCATCGACATATTATTTTACTTAAACAGCTTTACACTCTACCTTGTAATTACCTCAAAATTTTTTGAGACTTGCCCTTCAATTTTGGAAGTTTTCTCTCTTGAGACCTAGATTCAGTATTTCCTCCACAGAGGAAAATTTATGCTCCATCCCCATTCAGTCCCTGTGTGTTTCCTGATCTAGTTGAGAGGCGTCCCTGTCCATGACAGGGAGATTGGAATAAATGATCTCTAAGGTCCTTTCCAGCCTAGGCCACTCCATGATTCTGTGATCATATTATACTATGCCTCTTTCCCGACTGTTACAGGAAAACAAGTACTGTGAAGTGTTTATTACAACGTATTTGAAAACTCATGAATACATCCGGTTAGTATAAGAAACATCTCCTTGCATCAGTGTTGCCCCCACTCATGTTTTTCCACAGAAGCTTGTCTAAAATATGATATGCCAAATCAGACTTCAGGTAGATAAATACTGATGCTGAGATCTGAGTCCCACAGAACACTTCAGAGGCGGTAAATCTCTGGCTCAGGTATGTCCCATAAGGAAAGCTGATTCATAATTACCACCTGACACTACAGTAGATGTGGTGTCCATTAACTGAGCACCTGATCCTCAGAAACTAAAGCTAAGATGAACTTTGAACATACATAACCTTTAGTATAAAACACAGAATTACCCACAGCCAAGAACAGCTAGAAACAAAGGACAGAATAAATCATTATTCCCTGAAACATAAGTAAACAAGATCAGTGTGAGAAAAATTAGAAGTGGAAATACTGTCACAAGCTCATCTGAAGTGAGGTAAACATCTCTACAGACTAATACAAACTCAATCTGTACACTTTCTGCATTTTAGCTACAAAATAAAGCCAGGACTTAGTTACATTAAAAGAGATTGCTATATATTTTATGTCCTGCATTAAGAATATTTTACACTGGAGATTTTAAACAGCATATTAAAAACTACTGAAATCACTCATATCAATTGGCTATGGTATAATTGAGGTCTATAAAGATTATTGAAATACTTCTGCAAGTATAAGAAGTAGTATAAATAATAAGATGAAATAAATCTTTCAACTTCCCACTCTAGATGCAACAAACTCCTTAGCATTTGCCTCTTTGGTTTTGCCAGCCAAAAACATCACTGTAAAGAGACAAATTGTTGTCTTAATCTATCTGCAGACCATAGGAGTGTTTTTTGTAATAGGAAAGCAACAGCATGATTTCCACATTTGTGCTTTAGAAATTGCTCTCTTCCTACTCATGAATTTGTTCCTTTGCATTTTCTCTTCAAAGAGAGTATGAGTAGTACTACATTCAGTGATGACGTAACAGATTTCATGGGCTTTTGTGTTTCATTTTGGTTGGTTGGTTGTTTTTGTGATAGTGGCTTTGATGTTATCGAAAAAGCACATGATCCAGATTTAGACCTGAAAGGATCTTGATATATCAAACTATACAGCAGCAGATGTCTTCATTGTGATGCTGACAAGGCTATACTTGATATGACCATGGGCTTAAGAGGAGACTCTGCTCTCTGAAAGACAGACTAATCCTTTAGCTTCAATGATAGCAAGGGCACTCAATGACCTGACGTATCATGGTGCCAATATATTTCCATAAATGACCCAGGTATTGCTCCTGTAAAGCAATTATACCAGACACAAACACACACAATAGCGGAGATTCTTTACACCCACAAATAAAATGTCATAGTGGCCCTGAGAATTCAATACACTACGTAATATGCTACTGCAATCCAATATATTTCATTTACAAGCCAATACATTACCCAATTTATAACCAATCTGTCATGCACGTGAATCGATACAAATCATGAAAATACACATACATAACACACTTCACATAATTGGATTTTGTCTCCCTAGCCTCTCATTACCCTGTCACAAACTGCTTGAAATAAATACCTCTTATTACTTTCAAGGTACAAACACCATCAGGGACTTCAGGCCAGTGCCACAAAACTTCCAAGCATATGTATAATCCAGGATCAATTTTCAGAGAGATCATCAGACCTGGAAAACGTAACTGCAATTTGTAAGCGGTATAAGGGATTTCTCCAGGTATCCTGGCATATCATTCATTTTCAGTGGAGAAAATGAATGGATATAGATAATTTAGACCTTAAGTCTCCAGTCCTTAAGGTCTAGTAGATCACAGAGACTTGCATGATTGCACTTGATGTCACCATGAGCCCCATGTGAGTGTGATCAGTATTTTTAGTGCATGATACATGTACCTTGGTAATGCTACTCCATCAGGTTATCTGTGTAGAACTCGGTTAGGAAGGAAGTAGAAGTTCCTGAAACAAACTTTCAGAGGTTTCAACTACCTCTGCCAAAAAACCTGACATTTTGACCAAATCGAAAGAGTTCAAAGCAACTCTTAGGTATAAAGTTTGACATTTCTGCAATTGCTAAGTGAGGCTATACATCAGAATGGGCTATTTTAAGCATACATTTGGATTTAGTGAGGGAAGAAAGCATTAACCATAATTCCCATTTGAATGAATTTGCTTAATTATAACTGGCCTTTGGTTGGAACTGTTGCCAAAATAGGGGGAAAAAAGCAAACATAATGTAAAAAGTTCTCTTTTTGTTTCAACAGTTAGAAGCTTTAGCTGACTGAAGATATATATAAAATTGTAGAAACTAGGACTCAAAAGGCATGAAGCTCAGCCAGCACCCTGAAGGCAAGATGAGCTTCCTATGAATCTTATCTGACAACTGTTGATGCAGCCGAGCTCAATTTTGCCAATTCAACATGTTCCCTGGGGTAAGTGTACCAGTGCTTCACTTTCTAAAGTCTGATATCTCTTTTGCTGCAAGTTAAAGATGGGGATATATTTTACCGTGCACTTTTTTCCACCTTATTTCATATGCATGGGACAGGCGTAGGATCTTTGAAAGAAACTTCTGTCCTCTTTGAGGATATACTGTGCACCCGGACATACCAACTAAGCAGAATGTCTCATGTCAGAAGTGTAGTGTAAGTGCTAGCAATTGAGAAGTAAGCTGTCGTTAGCTTCTGTTGTATTTCTAGAAGAATCTAGCTGCTATGTACACAACAGACATTTTCAGACACCTCACTGAAGATTTTCTCTTAATTACAGTTTTTGCAGTTGGTTCTGTTGTATTTATTTATTGCACTCAAAAAAATGCAAACTGTGCTTAAAAATCAGAGATATAAAAGCTCCTCTGACAGGTTTTACATGTAACATCTTTCAAAAAATGATTACACTGCATTTACGTGTGTGTGGTTGGAAGCCAGTGAACAACACTGGATTGACAAGTGTGGAAATTGAATTTCTCTGTCGAAGAGCAAGCAGCAAGGGGGTGGGCTTCTTTCACAATGTTCAGCCTATGTGCTACCCAGATGGTGGTGTCTGGAGCTGTAGCCTGACATTTTTGAGCTCATCACACATTTCGTCCCCAGTCCTTGCACTTCTCCCAAGTCATTTTTGGGCACATCCCTTCTCTGGTTTTGCAGTCTCTCCTACTCCATAGTAAGAGATAGCAGAAAAGATCAGACCTGTTCACCGCAATTTAACTTATTCCCTTTACTTTTTCCTTGCAAGTGCTTTGTTGGTGGTCTTGAGGAGCAAAGTATTACCCCATTTCTGTAAATGTCATCACTCCAGCCTGTCATTTTGACTATTCTATGTCAAGCCTATTCTGGCTCTCTCTTCTCTGCATTCTTTGAGAGCAAAAGACCATACATTCTTATCTCCTGCTTCATCAGCTTCCCTATTTACCTTCAAGTCTTTCTGTTTAATCTCCCACGATGGTCACTGAGGAAAAAACAAAACTCTTAAAGTACCTCTAACTGTATTTCCATAAAGATCCAGTAATATCAGTAACAATAACACAGTGAAATGAAGAGATGAAAACTCTGATTACTTAAGTAGGGGTTTTTTTCCAGTCATTCATATCTTGCTGTAACAAGCTTTACTGGTGTTATTCCATTCCTGTATTCTGTGAAGAGAAGCTGAGAAGGAAATAAAAATATACGGAGGCAACTCAAAAGAATGATATTCAGTTTTGAAATTCTTAGTTCTTCGTAATTTATTAGATGAACAAAACTGTGGGGATTTCTTGTAATCTCTAAATGAAACTTGGAATGATTATCAAATGAAAATTATGACATACTGATCTGGAACAAACTAGCGTCTGATCATGGTTTTCATGGATAGAGTCTACTGCTACTTTTTTTGTTCAGTTGGTTTGGTTTTTTTTGTTACTGGGGCCTTCAAAGAGGCATGACTTCTTGTTTTTTGGACATGGATGTACCAAACAATGCTTGTACCGAAAGATGCTTGCTGCTTCAGGACCTGTTACCATAAGCTTTTCTAGGCAAAACTCAGTGAACTAGAACACGAAGACACACTCTGAAGAGTTCTTGTATTTGATTATTGCGTGGTCCTAGTCCTATATATTTTAAATGAATCAGTCTTTAAGGAATTTTAGTTCTCAGTGAGATATGTAACCTGACAAAAATCAGAGAATGACCTGTTGCTGAGTTATCAAAGGACATTCAAGCTGAGATCTCTAAGAAGCCCATCAGGATGTTTATTTTTGCTAACAACACACAGCTGACAAGAAACATCGTTGAGTCTTATTGCCATGGAAGGTATGAAACGTTGAGATTCTGCTTGTGACTGAGATAGATAAAGGCACATACCTCTGTGGAGGTGTCCACACTTGTCTTATGTGTTGAAGCTCCTATTACAGTCAAGAGAGCTCTAGAGCAGCAATAAATGAGCCTGGGGTGTATTTCTACTAAGCCTGCAGTAGATATTTACAATTTGAAGCTCTCAACAGTCTCAACTGTTCTCTTCCAATCTTTTTCCCAAGCTTTAACTTTCACATTAATAATACTTCTTTTTACTGCTATACTCACTGCATAAGACAGATTTTAAAAGTCTTTCTGAGCCTGGAGAGGTTAAATTTGTCCCTTTCCATATCACTGCTTTTTGCTGCTATTATTGGAGGTTCAGCAACACCAAGAGTCTTAGTGAAACTAAGTGGGCTTCATTCTGATAGCTACTGAATTTTCACACAGAAAAGGGAGCCAGTAAACACGATCATTTAAGTCACCAACCTTTAAATATGGAAGTTGGGAATATACAAGAATTTCTAGCCCATTTTATTTAGCCATCATTTTGCACATATTTTTAAATGAAAATCCCTCAAATAAAGTTGGGGAAAGGGGAATTATTTTAAAGGAAGCTCCTGATAATTTCAACAGTTGGAAGATCTCCACCTGTAGACTCAGTCATTTTAAGCTTGTACCTTGCCAGTGACAGTAAAAGGACCTACTGATGGCTTAAAATCACTTAGGATGGAGCCCACCTTGAAGTCCTTGTTAATCAGAACCTAATGGTGCAAGACTGGCTCTCTTGAGAACCAAATGGGAATACACACCTTTACTGTAATAACCCAGCACTGCATGTTGCATCCTCACTCAGGAAGTGTGAGGCATGAATTTTAGGACCTCCTTGGCTTCGGGTGTTTCAAACCATCTCTCTAACATCCTGAGAGGACATCTTGCCCTCTAGGCTAAAGAATATTCTTGTCAAAATCATTTCCCAACATTTTAGCCAGGCTATGTGGCTGTGCTGGTTATGGGGGCAGAAAGAGGTAGATAAAAGGTAAACTACGATTAATTATAAAAAAAAGATGGGAACTCTACTCTAGAAATGTGCCAGAGAATGTCCTGGTGCCAGAACTTTAGAGTATTTCTGGATTGTAGACAGTAGCGGACCGGTTAAAATATTTTCTTTCTTTTTTACTATCTACACAAGGATTCAAGCTGCCTAGCAGTAGCATAGCCAAAGTGAAAATTCTAATTGCTGACATAATTTACAGCTTAAAAATTGACGATGGAGGTGCTGCAGCTCTTCTAAAATTGATTGTGTATCTGGGAGAAAAGGCAGCACCTCATTTGTCCTTGTTCTTTTCAATAAACTCAGAATTAGTCACACAATTTAGCCTCAAATTTCAGTGTGTTCACTCATCACGGTTATGGCAGTAGTGGTTTTAGGGTATATTGGAACATATCTGATCACATTACTTTGAAGTTTCCATTATAACCCCGTGAAACAGCTACATATTCATTTTGCTTAGCTTCTTAACCCCTTTGCTCACTGCAGTAAGTAGCGGAGAGCAGAGGGAGTTTAAATGCAGCAAAGTTGACTAAGTGAATCAGAACAGGATTAAGTGTTTCTTAGGATTTGGGAGGGTTTTCTTCAGGCGTTTATGACCTCAGCAGACCTAGGAGAGTTTGCAGTGGAGCTGTGTTTGGATGTAGGCAGATCCAGAGGGAAGCTGTCTGGCTGAGAGCACCACTAATATTGTTCAGAAGAGGAGATACAAACGAGACATTTAAGATTTTATTTATTGTTGTTTCCCCACGCAAAGAAAGATTTCCTGCAGTCTTTGCAAATCACTGAATTTTTTCTTCTGACCAAACACAGGGATTTGCAGCTTACTCTGCTTAAATTCTCTTTGAATTGAAAAGTGGATATTATATTTTTCAATCCTGGGCTATTGAGGAATATTACAGCACACCAGCAAAGAGCCAGGAGAACTCACGTGCTAAAGTCACCAGTGAAAAGTCTCATATCTGGGCTGTAGATCTAGAGCTGTAATCTTTGGGCTGCCTGTCTTAAATATAATAAAGTCATGATTAGCTCAGCTATCTGGACAGTTGGCAGAATTCCCTCCATAGCTCAAGAAAAATATCTGATTTGCAGGAAAAACAAATAACAAACAAAATAACCCCAAAGAGTAAAATAATTGCTTAGTTTAGAATACAGTATATCATGACAGCTCAGACACTCACAAAAGGAATATTTGGTGTCCTTGTACTAAATACTCAACTTTCATAGAGTTTTGTTTCATTTAAAACATATAGGTGGTTATTAAAATTATTTCATCCATATGAAATAAGAAATTTTATATGTTTTATATTACCTTCTTTTGATAATATTGGCAATGTAGCATGACACACTGTATATGATTAAAATGGCTAGAAAAGCCACTGTAATATGGTCATTATTTTTCTCTTATGATATATATTGATAAGTGTTTTCACTTTTGCAAACTGTGTCTTTGCTGATACTATGCCACGAAAGTAGGAGTGTCAGGCAGCCCTGAACTTGCTATGGAGAATGGAGTATCATGCATGTTTTTGATGTCCAAAGTAGGCAGCTTAAGGAGCAAAGAGTAACATCAAATGGAGATGAAAATCCAAATGCAAAGCTTCTCAGAAAACCTTTCACCAGATTCATACAGCTCAGCTTTAAAAAAACCCTGTGGATGAGGTCAGAAACCTGACATCCTGCATTCTTCATATTTTATCTTTATTGAAGAAAATGAGTCAAAAAAAAAAAAGTAATATCTTTGGACTGAAAGTTCAACTCAGCTTCTGGTGATCCAAGTTGCTCATATGACTAGATGAACAAATTACCAGAGAAGCATCTCTGTGTCCAGAGTAGCAATTTGGGAATTAGATATGCTCACCTCTTTTTGTCAGAGTGACTTTGGTCAAACATTAACTTCTCTACCTTTCAGTCTGCCCATCTCCAAAATAAGGCTAATCTTACTTGCAAGGTTTGTCGAAAGTGTAATGAATAACTGCAAATTGCTTTTACAAATCTCAAATCAAAGCTCAGCAAATTATTATTAATATTACTTTTAAATATGAAGAAATAAGCTCATCTTTCACCTTGCCTTGAACCGTAAAAGACAAAATGGGAGAGAAAATGTTCAGGAGTGATATTTAGCTGGGTGAGGCTAGTGCAGAACAAAATATTTCATCCAGAAGTAATTTAAGTAAAGTCAGAGTGTACTAAATGAGCATAGAGGTATGAACACAAGGTGACAGTCTGCAACAGCCACTGTTCTCTATTGAGACCGATATGTGGTATCGGGAAGGTAAGGGATAGTATGACTAAAAATGTGACCTACTGTGCCAAAGTTCCAATATATTTTTGGGTTTAGCTCCATAAAAATTTATCAGCCAGAACTATGGGTCCTCTTAAAGAAGCAAGAAGCATAGGTTCTCCTACAGTATTCCTGAAAATATCACAGGGTAATGTGATGTGGAGGATAATCTCAATTTTAGAGGGAAAAAAGTCATTCTTTTGTTGTGCCTTCCTCTTTCCTTACACCCAAGAAGGAAGAATAGGATGATTAGGCTCCTGTCTGAGGTTTCTTCATTATGTGTCTAGAGATAGATTGATCTTTAAAAACAAACAAACAAATTTATCGCACTAACACAACAAAAGACATCTGGTCTTTGAAGCACACATAATTCCAAAAATAACATTCCTTCCTGGTGTATGTAGGCTTAAAAAACAGCTATTAATATCCATCTTTGTTTTTTTTTTCCCTGAACCATTTCATATGTTATCAGTGATGAGAAATATTTCTCTCCAGCAATGCCAAATTGTAGAATCCAGCCTGATCGAATAATGATTTTTTTTCTCATGTAAAACATTTCCAGTTGTCTTCATCATGTCCCCTTCACACGACTCAGCATAAATTAGGAGCATAAGGCTGGAGAAATTGCCAGTGTCATCAAATCCAGACCCAATTATCGCAGACAACTACCTCGTATGACCCTGTTGACAACTCTTCACATTCTGTCTCAAGGCACTCAGATTTTTTTTCTACCATGTCACTGATCAGAGACTATCCTAGAATTCTAATGCTCCAGAGTTTGGAAACTTTTTTTTTGTGAATTTCCAGCTTACATTTATTCTCAGGCTGATGTTTCTAAGTCCGATAACTAAGGGAGTGTGTAACATTCCATTGTGAATTAGATAGGGTAGTTAGCCAAGGACTTGAATAATTGAAATGAATTATTCAATAATTCAGATTGAATTAATTGGAGTTGAATTAATATGGACTGTATTACACTAAATGTTATATAAGTTGAACACAGCAAGGTCCCTCCCAACACACAATTCTGACATGAGTCTTTGTTTCTGGATTTACTCTTCCTTTATGTGTCGTTCTTTGCAGGAGCAGATCCCTCGTCCTTTGAAGATCCTGAAGAATGTCATTCTATGATTCTATGAATATGTGACCAGATTTTTCTAATCCTCTTTCCACAGTAATTTTCAAGCACTCCCTAAACAACAGCAAACACCAAGTTCAGTGTGTCAGCCTCTAGAAGATGCTGAATAGTGCCTCAGAAAACTTTAAAGAAAACATGGGACAGGCTTTCATAAAGACAAACACTTTTGGTCACTGTTCTGTATAGTGAGTGAGTGACAATTAAAATAAAAGCATCTTCTTTCAAGTCAAGTTTTGTCCTCTCCAGGAATATCTGCTGCCCTCTCCTACCTGCCTCTAGAACTGCAGGTAGTAATAGAAAAGAAGACTAGGAATACATGAATCCAAGCAGCTAGGAGAGCAAAATAACTAAATATAGGAGGAAAATCATGAATTTGTACTTCCCACGAGTCCAGCAAGGGGCTTTCCTTGTATCCATTCCTTTCTATGGTATTTAAATGGTTAAAGGTGTCATGTTCAGTCTTGTCTGACTCAGTGCTTATGCAGTAGTTGAGAACATCATTGCAAAGAATTATCAAGTTAAGGAAAAAATATGCTGGAATAGTAGTTCTTAGTAATAAGCCGGATGAGGGATTTGTTTCAGTTCCACCTGTTCTATTGTGGGAGGAACACATTTAAATAATATTTTTAGGGCTGCAGCATCAAGTACATAAAGCAACATCCATCATGGTATCACATTTTATTGTGTGAAGAGTTCCCAGCTTGCTCTGGGGATGTAACAGGATGACATAAGGAGGAGGCTGTGTCTCTGGGATTCACTGCAGCCTTCGAGGAAGATGAAGTTTATCAGGAGTGGGAAATCAGAAAGTGGCCTCTCCACTAAGACAAATTGGGTTTGATTGTTTCTGGATAAGTTCTGGTTCGCATGTGGTCCTGGTAGGTTGTTTCTTCTGTGAGATCTATTCCTTACATGTTTTTCATTTTATTCCTCAAGTGTTCTTCATTTTCTGGGTGCCAAATTTTGAGACCCTGAGTTATGCATGAAGCTCATGGCAGAACAACACACAAAAAAAGCTCTAACTGATCCATTTCTCTCTTCTGGAGGATTCATGGTCAGGTGGGCCTTAAAACTATCTCATAGTTGTAAAAATGAAAATATGACAAATCTAGAACTCTTTACCAGATTGCTGAGTGGTTACTTGTGGATCAAGACCACTGTGATAAGACATTTCTTTGTCTGCTTCAGATTACAGTTTTACTCTCACCTCACTAGAAGAAATTGGAATTCGCACACACTTATCTCTTTCATTTTAACCAGAAACTTCATCTGGAAGAAGGAGTAAAAATGACATTATTACAAAAACTTCAATCTCGGAGAAAATGTACTTCAAAAAAACCCCGAATAGTCAGATAATTTTGGAGAGGCTCTCCATGTGACATTTTTGAAAACAGATTACAAAAACACTACAGAGGATTTGACATTATTAACACAAAAAATATTATGAGTATCTAATCCTGCAAGATGCTGAGTCTATGGGTACATGCAGCATTTGGCAGCTCTCAGGAAGCTCTCAATAACTCTTAGATTCAGGCTTAAAGCGCTGTGATCCTGAGTTGCCCATTAAAGATGCACTAAATGTTTCCACTAAGGGAAGTCCCAATTATGAGGTTTTATATAGAAAAAGGGAAAGTTAATGAATGGAAATGTAGCAGCTCTGATGCTGTTGAAGCACTGAGCTGTCGTCCCCATAACTTTCCAAGGGAGATAAATATGCTCTTTCCAGCTTCTCAGAAGTTATTATTGCATCTGATTTACAGGCTGTATAAAGGCAGAGTGGATGAAGTCAGTGGCAACTTTTCAAGGTTTTTCATAATGAAAATTTTAAAAGCTTTTCTTTAAATGAACACTAGAGAAATGCCACATTTTTATTAAATAAGTAAACAAGGATTATAAACTGGTTTGTATCTAACAAAATAGTCATGCTGACTAACATGCCAGCATATCATGTTAGAAAATTCCTGATTTCAAGCATTTTTACTTTCAACTCAAACTTCTGAGGTTCACAACTCTCCTGTAGAACACTTTACAAACAGTTTTCAGCCCTTCCATTTGGAAAAGGGACCAAGATGCACTGGAAGGGGATAAGATTACAGGCTGAATGTTAGATAAATTTTTACTGGAGTTAGTGCAATCTGCACTCTGTTTTAGCTCTCTATATTCCAGTGGAAAGATCCACCTGGAGGCTCCAATCTGTTTCACTTGTCTACTGAAGAGCTCGTTTAGATTAGAAACCCAAATTGTGTACTGCTAGAGTGTATTAGATTAATGCTACTTATCCTGTCTGTTGTTTCCACCATCTGTCTCTCTGCTCATTTCCCTCTATTTTTATATTCCTGTTAGCACACACATAAGAGCTCCTCTGTTCCCCTCTACAGCTTTTTTGCGATTACTATGGTAGGGGCTGGCACCCTCCACCAAGATCAGAGCCCTGCTGTGCTACAGGTTGGAAAGGCACTTTCTAAAAGGCAACTTGAGCCCTAAGGACTGTCCTGCACAAACATAGCTAGGAAGGATGGATGAAAAAGTGACCATGGGAGGACAAGTGAATTTGACATCATCCTCAGCCAGTCGGCACTGAGAATCAAACCCAAGTTTCTTGCTGTTGAACGCTGCAATAAACTTTCCAAAGAACTTTCACTTCTCTGTGCATTTCCTGGTTTTAATTGTTGGTGGTGATGGAGATAAATGTGAAGCCATAGTGAGAGGCAGGAGGCAATTCATTAGGGCCTGGGCAGACAAAATCCGTACCCATCAAAACGGGTACATCCTCAATCTTTTGTTTAAATGTAGGTGACTGCAGTTTAGGTTTGTCTCAGCTCAAGCTTGCACGTTAGTCTGAGCTCCCTGACACACATGAAGAGAGCGACCACATAGGCAGTCAGTAAAATTCATCTTGTCTTAAAAGCAGATGCTCGTGTTTGGTGGGATGAGTCCTACCCTTACCTGTGTCGACTCTACTGACTATAGAGTCTATTGCCTGACAACTGTAATGAGAACCTAAACCCTCAGCTCATGTGGAGGTGGCTGAATTGTGCACTTTCAAAATAGAGCAGAAGAAGCCATTTTTTCTTCTTTTATGTAGGACCAAACTGTACTCCACAGGAGACCTTAGTATTCAGTGACTTAATTGTATGTGCTCAGCTGGTTTATTTGATTTTATGAAGAAACTCGGTGATTTCACCTTTCGCATTTAGAAATTTCCCTCCCACACCAAGTTCTCAAGTCACCTGAGAGCTGACAGTTTTATGCCCTTTTGCTTTCTCTGGGGGAATGGGAGGTGGGGAGCAGGGAGAAGGAGAGAAGATCTGTAAGAAAAGGAGGTTATTTTATCCTATATTTTGCAGAGACTCCAAATCAAGAAACAAGGTTCAGGTTTTTTACCATCCGCAACTCTTGAAGTATTACAGCTGCCTTCTGCAACGTAACGTGCTTGCAATATTTTGGTTTTGCAGACCCAGCAGTGGAGATGGAGCAAAAAGTTAGGAAAGTCTGTACAGCAACTCACTGTCTTCATGTTTCCAATTATCACATTTTAGGCACCCAGACTAAAAAGAAAGAGAGGAACAACTGCCAATACCTAAAGAAGTGTTCAGCATCCTAGAGTTTAGTTAGCAGTAAAGCCAACATATTTGGCTAGGAAGTGTTTATGGACCAGATCATGCTCTCAGAACACAAGATGTATCTCTCACACCACTGTTGTTTGAAGTCTCAGTCTTTGACAAAGAGATCAGAAAGAGTCCATAAAGGAAATCTTGATGAAAGAAGATAAACCAGAGCGGTTTTCCATTAGAAAAAAAATGATACAGCTGTTTGTTGCTGTACCTGGTAGAACCCTTACAGATAAAATAGCACAGAATAAAGGTTGGAAAAACCCCTCAAATTACAACTTAGCTGCTTCACAAAGCAATTTGCTTTAGGGTCCTCCCCTTTTTGTCTTCAATTCATATCATCCATTAAAGGATATCTGGTGATGATGTTAATATGCAACGTGCCTTGAATCCTAACAGGCAGAGTAGATGGAATTGCAGTAGTAGTAGAATGGAATTGCAGGTTTGTCGTTTCGTTTCCAAGCTTAAAACTTCCTACCTGCCCTGAGATGCATTGCCTTGCAACTACCTCTGAAAGTATCAGGAATTACGTAAACCCCCAAATCCAAGAAATGCCAGATATATTAAAAGACTTATTGTTTACAGCAAGGCTTTTTAAAAGAAGTCCTAATGAAAAAAAAAACCACAACAAAAAACAAACCTGGCTATTCACCAGAGAATCTGTTAGTTTTTAAAACAGATGGCATAATGGATTGACCCTGGAAACAGGAGTGAAATGAACATATAATAGTTTGCTTCTGTTGGAGAAACATTGCATGATTTATATAAACAGACTAACAAAAGCAGATAACCTTATAGCAAACATCTTTGATTATTTTTAATAAGACCATGAAGATATTCTCACACCAAGTATCTTTTAATGAGAGAAATCCAGGTATGCACTCAGGTATTTTCAAACAGTGGTTTGAGAGTGTGATATCTATGAGTAGGCAATATTACTGTTTAATGTTTGATGAAGTACCCAACAAACAGGCACAGTTAGCAAAAATAAATTATGTAGTTAAAAGTTTTACAAATAAAACTATACATTAAAAAAAAAAATAGTTCTCATACATAGAGAGAAAAGCTTTTTTCCTGGGGAAAAAATCTGACATTCTGACATTCTTGGTCTTGTATCTGCCTCTGAGAAGTTGAGGTAAGAAAAACTAAAGTCTTGTCTTCCTTAAGGAATTTAAACTGTGCTTATTAATTTCATAACCTACCATTTCTTTTGTGTTAGTGTATGAAAATACAGTATTTCCTAAACCAGCTTTTAATATTCCATGAGACTGTTTAAAAAGATAAAACTAGTTCAAAAGCAATTATTTACCTGACCTACCTTTATCTCTACCATATATTTATCACATTACAATAATTATTGGTGTCTCATTATTTGACTGCCTAACGACCTTGCCACTATCAACACATTTATCCTCTGTAGTCTACAGTGAGATAAAGGAACGGTCTTACTCTTAAAGAAAGGGGAATTAAAGCAAAGCAAATGCAAGTTTCTTTCATGACATTAAGGAATAACTTCAACTCTGTGATTATCAACCTCTCGTTAAAGTGCAAATCTAACTTTGGGGTTGGAGCTGGATTTGACTGTTCAGTTGAACCACCTCACCTACAGTTAATGGACTGTTAATGGGAACGGATATAATGCACACATTTAAGAAACTATATAATAGATTATCACCACATTTAGCAAATCTAAAATTCAATAAATTTCGGAAGAAAGCTGACAATTGTTTTTTTTCATAATGTAAGTATTGGTTTATATTTCGTGGGGATATATCCTTCCTTACTTGTACTTCATTCAAACTATGTGCCTTAAGCTTATACTGAATATAGAATAAAGAGCAATGTTTTATTTTTTGTTAGCGTGAAATAAATAAATAAATAGATAGATAGATAGACAGATAGCTAGATAGATAAAATTGTTTGCTCTGTATAAACAGAACTATCCTTACGGATACAGTGTGGTTTTCACATAATTACGGCATTAGCCTGAAGGCAAAATGCTCAAATGTGGAGGATTTTGCTTCACATGAGTTGTTTTACAGCGTAAACACAGTTTCAGAAAGGTACAGCCAACCATGTGGTCTGATACTTAATTACTGAAAGAGCTAGGAGCTCCCAGATCCTCAATTAAGGAACCATTTTCCCTGGCCCAAAGAGAGTTTCCATCTAAAACCTAAGGACTCTGCACAGGCACTTCTGAACAGCAATAGATGTATGTACCTTTCAGGAAACAGAAAGCACCATGGGAATACAGCATAGTAAGTAACAGTTCTTAGCAGGGTATAACTAAGATATTAATTGTTACCTCCAGTGGTGTGTTACACAGCAGAGACCCAGATGCTAAATCATATGGGACAGCATATGTTTTCTCTGATGAATTAGGTCTGCTCCTGAAAAGAAAAAAACTCTGTTTCCTAATGTTATCTTGGAGATGCTAATGTATCTTCATAGGACAAAGGCTAACAGTTTTAAACGAAAAGAGGGTAGATTTAGATTGCACCTATAGAAGAAATTCTTTTGTAATAAGGGCAGTGAAGTACTGCAACATGTTGCCAAGAGAGGTGGTAGAAGCTTCATCCCTGGAAACATTCAAGGTCAAGCTGGACAGGACTCTGAGTGACCTGATCGCAGAATCATAGAACGGTTGAGGTTGGAAGGGACCTTGAAGATCATATAGTTCCAACCCCTCTGCCGTGGGCAAGGACACCTCTCTCTCACTCAAAGCCCCATCCAACCTGGCCTTGAACACTTCCAGGAATGGGGCATCTATGACTTCTTTGGGCATCCTGTGCCAGTGCTTCACCACTCTCATGGTGAAGAATTTCTTCCTTATATCAATCTAAATCTACCCTCTTGCAGTTTCAGGCCATTGCTTCTGGCTTTTGCAGGCCTTTCCCCCTTGCCCTGCCACTCCAGGCCCTTGTAAAAGCTCTTCTCCAGTTTTCCTGGTGGCCCCCTTCATGTACTGGAAGGCTGCTATTAGGTCACCCTGGAGACTTCTCTTCTCTGAGCTGAACAACACCAACTCCCTCAGCCTGTCCTCAGAGCAGCCCTCTAATCATCTTTGTGGCCCTTCTCCAGAACCACTCCAGCAGACCCATGTCCTTTTTGCACAGTGGGCTCCAGAACTGGACACAGTGCTCCAGTGGGGCCTCACCAGAGCAGAGTAGAGGGGGAGAATCACCTCCCTCGACCTGCTGGTCACACTCCTTTGGATGCAGCCCAGGAGACGGTTTGCTTTTTGGGCTGCAGGGGCACACTGCTGGCTCACATAGAGCCTCTTGTCAACTAACACCTCCAAGTCCTTCTCCTCAGGGCTCCTCCCAATCTGCTCTCCACCCAGCCTATTTCTGTGCTTGGGATTGCCTTAACTCAGGTGCAGGATTTTATGCTTGGCCTCACTGAAGTTCATGAGGCTGGCCTGGGCCCACGTCTCAAGCCTGTCAAGGCCCCTCTGGATGGCATCCCTTCCCTCCAGCATATCAACCACTCCACAGAATTTGGTGTTGTTGGGAAACTTGCTGAGGGTGCACTCTATCCCACTGCCCATGTCACCGACAAAGATGTTAAACAACACTGGTCCCAGTATCGATCCACTGATCGCCCATCAATGGTCTCTGCTTGGACACTGAGCTGTTGATCACAACTGTCTGAGTGCGACCATCCAGACAATTCCTTATCCATCGATCGGTCCATCCATCAAACCCATGTCTTTCCAGTTTAGAAACCAGGATCTCATGCAGGACAGTGTCAAATGCTTTGCACAAGTCCAGGTAGATGACATCAGCTGCACTTCACTTATCCACTGACGCTGTAACACCATCGTAGAAGGCCACCAAGTCTATCAGACACCGTTTGCCTCTGTTGAAGCCATGTTGACTGCCACAAATCACCTCTTCTATATCCATGTGCCCTAACAGCTTTTCCAGAAGGATCTGTTCCATTATCTTGCCAGGCACAGAGGTGAGACTGATGGGCTCTCTGAATCTTCCTTTTTCCCCGTTTTGAAGATGGGGATTATGTTTCCTATTTTCCAGTCAGTGGCAACCTCTCCAGACTGCCACTATTTCTTGAATATGATGGAAAGTACATTAGTGACTTCACCTGCCAGTTCTTTCAGGACCTGTGGATGCATCTTTTCAGGTCCAAGGACTTGTGCACTTTCAGGTTCTTTAGATGGTTCCAAACCTGGTCTTCACTCACAGTGGGAGGTTCTTCAGCACCCCAGTCTGTGCCTATCCTCTCTGCAACTGGGGCAGTGTGGCTGGAGCCCTTGCCAGTGAAGACTGAGGCAAAAAATTCATTTTGCATCTCAGCCTTTTCAATATCCTGAGTGATCAACTCCCCTGTTTCCTTCCAGAGTGGTCCTACATTTTCCCTAGTCTTCCTTTTGTTGCTGACATATCTATAGAAGCCTTTCTTATTGTCCTTGACATCCCTAGCCAGTTTTAATTCCAATAGGGCTTAACTTTCCTAACCTGATCCCTCGCTACTCGGTCAACTTCTCTATAATACTCCCAGGCTGCTACTATTTGATTCTTTATTATTGTGATCCCTTATTGTTTGTTACTAAAGCCATTTCCATTAAAAACCTCCACTGTGGGTAAGAGCTTTTTAACTAATTGATTTGGGGATTTCCTCAAATGAAAGTAAAAATAGAGAATACACCAAAGCCAAAATTAACATTTCCATACTTGGCTATCTGATGGTTGACATGCAGAGCTGCAATTCTTCAGATGGGTCTCCAAGACTGGAACTGTACTGAAATAGGTCCATATAGACAAAACACGTTATTGAATAAAATATTTCCAGGCAGAAACTCCCAGCAAAAGTGAAGTTGGCTGTCAAGGGAAATGAGTAAGATTAGACAATTTCTCTTCACAACCCATTCTGGGATTCACCCGTTATTAGTTCTGACAAACCCTTTTTCTCCTGAACTCCAGGGAAATTCATAATTAGAGCCTGCTGCTTTGTTTGATGCATTCGGGGAAGCGTACCCTTCAAATCTATGTTAAGTGTTCATACACAATGTGGAGACAAAAAAATGGAAAAGCAAATGAACTGGCCCTTGAGGGAGTGCTGCAGATTCTATTTTTTCCATTCATAGATGATAACTGCAGAGAGCCACACAGTCTGTGTTCGTGAATACCTGAAAGGGCTCTGCCAACTCACAAGCACCTCCAGTTACAGATACTCTTTCAGCTGTATGACTGCAGATTCCTTCAGCAACTAGAAATCTTATTGATTTTGCATTTTATTAGATGAGAATAGGGCTGGGAATCCAGTCAGATTCAAAAAGCCCTCTGTCAAAATTGCCAAGGCTAACTAGACTTGTTGTCTAAGGGTATGTTTGCAGTGCAAGGCTGTTGTTCAGAGGCTTAATATAGCCCCAATTCATGTCTGTGTCAGGATGGTTTGTGAGTAAGCAGCAATCTCCACCTTGCACTGATTTTCATGCAAAAATGTCAAAAAATGTACTCAATGAATGTACTGCCACAGCACACAGTAAACTATTTTGCAATCAGCAAAATCTCAGAGCCGGAGTTGTGGCCCCCATCATACATTCTACACAGGATTGAGTGCGTCCTCAGCAAGTTTGTACACAACCAAGCTTTGTTGACACACTGGAGGGAAGGGATGCCAATCAGAGGGACCCAGACAGACTGGAGAGTTGGGCCTATGTAAATCTCATGAAATTCAACATGGCCAGACGGAAGGTCCTGCATATGGGCAATCCTAAGCACAAATATGGGCTGCGTAATGAGTGGTTTGAGAGCAGTTCTGCAGAGAAGGACTTGGGGATGCTGGTAGATGAAAAACCGGACATGAGCCCAAAATGTGCTCTCACAGCGCAGAAAGCAAATTGCATCCTGGCCTGCATTAAAAGAAGTGGGCAACAAGTCAGGGGAGATGATCCCCTCTACTCTGTTCCGGTGAGACCCCGCCTACAGTTCTGTATTCAGCTTTGGTACCCCCAGGATAAAGAAAGACGTGGACCTGTTAGAGTGAGTCCAGAGAAGGGCCATGAAGAAAATCATGGGGCTGGAACACCTACCCTATGAAGACAGTCTGAGAGAGCTGGGGCTGTTAAACCTGGAGAAGAGAAGGCTCTGGGGAGTTCTTATAGTAGCCTTCCAGTACTTAAAGGGGCCTATAGAAAAGATAGGGAGGGACTAATAGGGGTGACCTAATTATAAATATTAAGGGGTGAGTGTCACGAGGATGGAGCAAGGCTCTTCTCGGTGACAACCGATGGTAGGATGAGGGGTAATGGGTTGAAACTGGAATACAAGAGGTTCCACCTAAATTTGAGAAGAAACTTCTTCTCAGTAAGGGTAACAGAGCCCTGGAACAGACTGCCCAGGGAGGTGGTGGAGTCTCCTTCTCTGGAGACATTCAAAACCCGCCTGGATGCCTTCCTGTGTAACATCATAGAATCATAGAATGGCCAAGGCTGGAAGGGACCATACAGATCATCTAGTCCAACCTCCCTGTCATGGGCAGGGACGCCACCTCTCGACTAGACCTGGCAACACATGGGGACAGAGCGGGAATCGAACTCGCGACCTCGGTGTTGGTCCTTGTTGCCAGCACCGCGCTCAAACCACTGAGCTAACCGGCGTCTAGGTGTTCCTGCTCCAGCGGGTGGATTGACTAGATGATCCCAGTCCCTAACACTCTGTGATTCTGTGACTGTTTATCAGGAAGTGTAGCAAAAGGACAAGGGATAACAGTTTCAACTGAAAGAGGGTAGACTTATGTTAGATAATAGGAAGGAATTCTTCACTGTGAGGGTCATGAGACACTATAAGAGATTACCTAGAGAAACTGAGGATGCCCCCCTCCCTGGAAGCATTCAAGGCCAGGTTAGACAGGGCATTGAGCAACCTGGTCTAGAGGAAGGTCTTTCTAGGCATGGCAGGGGGGTTGTAACTAGACAATCTTTTTAAGGACCCTTTCAACCTGGAATGATTGAGATTGGAAAGGACCTCTGGAGATCATCTAGTTCAACTCCCCTCTCAGAGTAGGTTTGCCTAAGGCAAGTTGCACAGGGTGGTGTCTCGAGAATGTCTCGAGAAACAGGGACTCCACCTCTCTGAGCAGCCCGTTCCAGTACTCTGCTACCCTCAGAGTAAAGAAGTTCCTCCTCACATTTAGATGGAACTTCCTATTCTCAGGTTTGCACCTCCTACTTCTTGTCCTGTTACTGAAAAAAAGAGCACCATGGAAACAACTGGATCTATCCTCCTCACACACACTTTAAGTATTTATAAGCATTGATAAGATTCCCCCTCAGTCTTCTGTTCTCCAGACTAAAAAGCCTGAACTCTCTCAGCCTTTTGTTCATAAGAAAGAGGTTATTGCCCCCCAATCATCTTTGTAGCCTTTTTTGTACCTTCTCCAGTAGTTCCCTGTCCTTGAACTAGGGAGCCCAGAACTGGACGTAGTACTCCAGATGCAGCCTCATCAGGGCAGAGTAGAGCAGGAGGATGACCCTCCTCAACCTACTGGCCACGCTCTTGTTTATGCACACCAGGATGCCATTGACTTTCTTGGCCACGATGGCACATTTCTGGCTCATGGTCAGTGTGTTTTTCACCAGGACTTCCAGGTCTTTTTCCACAAAGATGCTTTCCAGCATCTCTGCCCCCAACCTGTACTCATACATGGTGTTATTTCTCCCTAGGTACAGTACCCTACACTTGCCCTTGTTGAATTTCATTAGGTTCTTCTCTGCCCAGCACTCTAGCCTGTCCAGGTCATGCTGGATGGCAGCACAGCCTTCTGGTGTGTCAGTCACTCCTCTCAGTTTTGTGTCATCAGCAAACTTGCTGAGGATACACTCTATCCCTTGATCCATGTCATGATTCTACAATTCTATGTATTACAGACTAACAAGAACATCGGCTGCTGCAAGAGTTGGTTAACAGTGACAGGAGGGGTGCAAGAAACATAGAATAGAGGGCCATTTTTGACAAAAGTTTCTATGTGAGCTTGGAGAATTCATGGAATCTTGTAACCCAGAACAAATAGCATGGACTCAGATGTAATGATCTCACATCCCTGTCCTTGTCTGGCAAACCCTTCAAGGTAGTAACTATGGTTTTCTACTGGCCCAGTACTGGGGCATGGAAGGTGTGGGAGTATACCATACTTGGCATATCACTGAAGTCAGTTCTGCTATTGCATGTTCCTCATATGATTTGCTTTAAGATTTGAGTTTCAAACACTTCCCTGCCCACCAGTGCTTCTCCTGCCCACCAGTGCTTCCGTACTTAGATGAAATTATTGATTCTCTTGCGTGGTCCTTATTTGGACTCAGACACGAACCCTGACTTCAACGAATTGAGACAGGAGCTTGAAGATAGGATGTGTGCCTGTCCACCGAGAAACATCAGAAGTCAAGATTCAACCTCTTTCTTACACTGCTGCATCACAGGTTGAAGATACAGAGAACATTATCTTGGCACAATCTGTGCCATCAGGAAGGTATTTGCAGTCCCTGTACCCTGAGGGTTGTTGAAGCCACTATCTCCTTGTTCAAATACAGTGGAGAGGATGGGAGGAGATGGATGCTTGGTATATTCTGCTTGTTGGTTTTGCGAATAGAGTGAAATATCAAACTACCTACAGGTCTGAGTGTTTTCTGTCATTCTTATTTAAATAATCTTTGATGGAGGTATCTTTCTACTTTGTCCCTTTGAAGCTCAATTTTTCTATCCTTAGGATACTTGAAATTTTCAGTCTGTCCAAGTAAGTTTGGATCCTGTTTTGTCTGAGAAAGAAAACAATCTGGGGTTTTTTTTGTCTTTGTTCTTGTTTTTGTTTTAACGAAAGCCAGAAGAGTCCTTGGAGAAAAAGACAAATATTCTCTCTTAACTTTCTCTCTTTAGAGATAATGCTGGAACTTAGAAATACCAGCACACCTAGTGATCCACTTTTACATGGTGATATGTATCAAACTGCTCAGAATTTTTCCTATAAGAAAATGACATCCTCACAATTTTCTTCATAGAAATAAACCTAAATAAATCATGCAATGCAAAATTTTCAAATCTTTTAGGGATATCCATTTGGTTTAGTTTGTTTGGTTGGTTGATTGTTTTGATGTGGTTTTGTTTGTTTGTTTGTTTGTTTTTGTTTTTTTGCACTGGATTGAATGCTATTAAGAATTAAACTCAACTGGAAGTTAAGAAAAGGACACTCAGGTGTCCTTTGTGATGAATAAAGTTACAAAAGATAATAAATAAAACATGGCATCACTAACCATTGGAGACAGCTGGGGCTTTTATCTGCACTGTAATGAAATACTTAACCAGTGAACATATGTGATACTTGAAAAAGTGACCTTTGCTAAGCAACAGGATTTTCGCTCCCTCTTCTCTAGAAAAAAAAAAAATTTAAAAATGCTGTGAAGAATTCTACAATGTTTGTGGTTTTATTAAAACTTCTGTGGTCATTTCTTATGTATTTTACATTTCTAATACATTTCTAATGCTATAGCGATTAAATACTTAAGTGACAGCCCCAAAGACTGGTGGCTATGTTTACCTATGATATCTGAAACCCTCCCATTGCACTGGTCAAACCATTGTTTTTAGCTGAGTCCTGTAGGACCCTTCTCTAGTGAAGAGACACTATCTCAGCCTACATTGTTTGTAGTTTTCTATCTTCCTGAAGAATGCACTAAACCTAGTGCCAGCAGGGTATTTTGATGAATGACCACTCATACTTGGATTAAACCCACCAAATGCACTTTGTTTAGTGGAGCCAGCAGATAAGTAATGAATTTTGGATAGTACTAAGCCAAGACAAATGAGAATAGATGGTTTAGGCTTGGAAAGTTATATAGTTCATCAATAGTCCCTTGGTACCATCTAGTGTCATCATCTACCAGTTGCCCTCAATACAAAATTACTTTAGCAGAATAAGAACATTGCTGTATGTTGAAGAATAGGGGCAATAAAGAATGGCAGGAGCATATGAGAAAGCAGTAACAATTTACAGATATATCTTCAAGCTGCCAACAACTGCTGAGAGTTATGGTTTATCAATTGTTCAGACTCTGCTCCATATGCTGTTGGTGGTGATCCAGGAAGCCAGTGAAGTTTCCCATTAGAGGTGCAAAGTTCTGCACAGAATTTTGTTAAAAAAAAAAACAAACACCTTAGAGTTTATTAAAACTGGGATGTGGTTGTTCAGGATGAGTTTCGAACATTGACATTCATCCCTTTGCTCAAAAGGTATATTTTCAAAATAGTAGTGAAATATATGACCAACTAGACTCTTTGACTTTTTACCCATTCAGGTTACCTTGGTGTGGTTATCTGCTGTGCCTGTTGAAGTGAAGTATTGTGCTGCATCATTGAGGAATCATACTGGGATCTCTCATTTTTGAGCTTTATCTATTGCTTTCGCATCTGTTGTCACATTCTCCAATGCTCTTGGTGACAGGTTCCACTTTATCCTGTCTTTTCTGTCCCAGACCTTCCTGCTCCATAAGAAGTGCAGCTCTTGAGGATATACAGCTTCATTTCTCTTCTTTCTTTCTTTATTAGCAGTGAAATAGTTCAAAATGTCAACAATGCATCAAGGCATCGATGTAAATACATCATTAGTCAGTCGAAGTAATTTTGAAGTGAATGGGAGAGTTTATGTTCTTCTGAGGCATTTTTCAATGGCTGTGGACTCAAATGTTGGGGCTCTAGATGATGAAGAAGATGACAAATCCAGAGTGATGAGACCACCCTACAGTAACTTTTCTCATTTGAGCAATAACACAGCACCTTAGGAGTCTCCAGGTTTTAAAACAACTGTTAGTCTTCATCTTTTTTCTCCCTAGAGGGTGCCTTTTTTTCCTCATAAGCCTTGAGTTCTCTTGAAGAAGGCATGATGCTGACTTCAGGCAGCAATTATTATTCTTCACCTAAAAATATATCCCTCTAACCAGCAATAAAAATATGACAAATGAGTATCACCTGAAACCATAAGCCCCAGCCTCCTCTGGGATCTATCAGCCTTCTTAATGAGAGAAACAATAACCATTCTAGTCCTGAGAGGGTTGAAGATAAATGACTGTCCATTGTTGATATTTTGATCTATAGGACAAATATGGTGCTTCTGTGGAGAGTGTTTATATAAAGCCAGATGAAACTCATAGGCTATTTTTTTAACAGGTAAATCCTCTCAATTTCACTAGTAGAGAAAAGCAGAAATATCTTTTTAAATTACTGTTTTCCCCAAGATAGAAAGGGCTGGCTTGCTCTTTCTTTCTTTCTTTCTTTCTTTCTTCCTTCCTTCCTTCCTTCCTTCCTTCCTTCCTTCCTCTCCCTCCATTTTCTCACTTTTTTCTCTTTTCTCTCTTTTTCCTCTTTTTTTTGTGAGTGGAACAATACTTGATAAGTCGTGTTACAAAATTCACAACTTTTTCTCAAACAGTCATTTTGATGGCAACATACAGAGGCTCTGAAGGCCAAAGACAGCCTTTAAGGTCCACAAAATATTTTAGCAGAATCAAAAAATAGACACATGCAAAGAGACAGTTTCTAATGGATCTCACAAATAGAATTACAGTAATATTTTCCTGGATTTCCAGTAACATTGATATTTTTTCCTTTAGCTTTCAGACTGTGTTGTCATACCCTGTGATATAATATCATTATATCATATAAAAATCGTACATCATACTTTCTTTAATTAACCCAGACAACTCATTTCTGCCTGATAGCAAGTTTCTTGGTAGCTAGGATACTGTCAGAAGAAAAGAGGATTCTTTTCTTGAGCAGAGTATCATGACATAACAGATACACTTCAAAATCTAGCCTACTTGTAAGTTTAGGCCCTCCAAAAGGGCCACACTTTTCACAACATGCAGACTTTATCTGGCACCATCTACACATACACAGACAAGGGTAACAAGGAAAATCATTAAGATGACTTTTTTCAAGGAGGCAGACATTGGACTAAATTTATTAAAAAAAATCCATCCAACCCTACACAAAAACAGACCCTTTGGAAGCCAATGGAGGCTGAGATAGTACTCTAGGTAGTTATTACTGCTGCTTGCCTCCTTCTTATAATCTTCCATGTATATACAGTTGTAGGAACAATTGGGCACATGATATCAGGTGGAGACTGCAGTGTCCCAACAGTATGGTTCTTATATTCTTGACTTTATGTTCATATGGGACTTCCTCTATGTCTTCTGTCATTCCCATCCCAAATACCAGCAGACTTCTAACGAAAGTTTCGAAGTACGAGATATGCCAAGTTGTTTAAACAAAAAATTAACTGTAAACTTGACTTCATGATACCTTAGTTCATCCTAGGTATGTAATGCGATTGATGGAAAGAGAGAACGTATCTTCTACAATTCCTCCTATCTGCCGTTTAGATCTTCTGCTTTTGACTAAAAGGATTTCCCACAACAACTAAACCACTAAGCCAAATATCACAGAATCACAGAATGTCGGGGGTTGGAAGGGACTTCGAAATAAGATCTAGTCCAACCCCCCTGCTAGACCCGACATAGATGTGGAAACACTGAGCCTATGTGCTTCTCTTGGTCAGGACCTGTGGAAATAATAAATTAATGGTCTCGAGTTGTGCCAGAGGAGGTTTAGGTTGGATATTAAGTAAAATTGCTTGACTGAAAGAGTGGTGAAGCACTGGAACAGGCTGCCCAGGGAAGTGGCGGAGTCACCATCCCTGGAGGTGTTCAAAAACATGTAGATGTGGCACTTCAGGACATGGTTTAGTGGTTATGGTGGTGTTGCACTGATTGTTGGATGTGATGATCTTAGAGGTCTTTTTCAACCTTAGTGATTCTATGATTCTATGGTTTTATGAAATGCAGTTTTAGGCAATGTCGACATTGTGGAAACTGTATCTTGCCTCATGAAAATCAATAGGTATCTTCTGTGGCAAAAAAAGGGGAAAGCATCATGGCACTCCCTGTGTAAATATTACATGTCATTGTAAACACAGTTGATAGGTCTTGCCATCAAAAATCCCCAGAAGTATATGGAATCTGAGACTAATTTAAACACCACAGTGCATTGCAGTGTCTGTGTTTCAAACACCATATGCTTTTGTGCTTTCAGGTTATCATACATACCCTTGGTATATCTTTTTGGCCTAGGAAACAGGTCAAAGGACTTCAGTGATGGAAAAGTGGCACTGAAGAAGAATGCAAAAGATGTGCTTTACCTACCTTACAGAAGAGTTGACCATCTGTTTGCCATCTTTGGGGAACAGAAGCATGACTGTAAACCTACCACCAGACTTGGTACAACACTAGCAAGCTGAAGCAGGCCAACTTTCAATACAGGGGTTTTTTTAAGTGAAGGAATTAGCTTCTGTAGTAATTCACTATGTTGGATCAGTCAGTTTCAGACAGTTTAAAATGCAGACTAGTGAGACCACACCAGGACACAGCGTGCTGAGAGGCAGCACACTTCATGTCAGGCCCTGGGAAAGTTGATAACATAAAGCAAACAAGTGCAGTCTCTTGTGTTACAGTGCCCAAATTCTCAGAAACTGGAAGGCACAGCAAACCCATTTTGATAGAGGAGGTGTGTCAGTTTGGGATCCTTCATTTCAGAACGCGTTGCACACCCCAGCAAATGGATTTAAGAGGGCAAAGCAAAGGAGAAGAGGCAGAGTATTTTCACAGTAGCACATAACATTTTCTCTTGAACTGTATTTTTAAGTGCCCTCCTATTCCATTTGACTTCTCACTCATATGTCTCATCCAAATTCTAATCCTTCCTCGGCTGGGGTCAATTTATCCTCCAGAGTTCTGCCTCCAACATCTGAACTTTAAAACATCCTTCATTTCAGGCTTTCCCTCTGTGAAGCTCAGATGTCAAGGTTTGTTAAGCAGCAAAAATTGACAGGGACTTTCATAGTTTTCTGATAGGTCTCATCTCACTAAAATCTAACAGGAAAAATTACTAAGAGAAAGAGAAATTTTCTTTAGAAAACTTTATTTCATAAAATTACTGTAGCACCACATTATTTACATATGATGCAAAAAAACCACAAGGTTAAATCAGTAATGGACTTTCTAGGGCAAATCAGGTCTTCACTCTCCCTAAGCAATATCTATGTGCTCAGGGAAGATACTCCAAAGGATTTTCACCAATACTGCTGAGATTTTTGTGGTTTACCAAATAAATTTCCTCTCCTTCTTCTGATCTTATGACCCACTACAGGGCTTCAACTTGCCTGCAATCATCCCTTCAGACTTGCTGACACGACCCAGCCAGTTTGCCTGGTTTATGTTTTTATATTATATTTATTGGCTGTGATAGAGACCGATAACAGACCATTCTCCCACACCAACCTATTTATAATTGGGTAGTGGCTGGGGAACGTTAACTATCCAAAGGTGTATAGAAATATTCTCTCTGACTGATCTGGGAGATTTTATTGTCATGATTACCATTTTGCTTTTCTATTTTTAGCTCCAGTTCTTGATTTTACTGCCTGCTGTATCTCAAGAAGTTTTGCAGAGACAGAAGTAATTTTCTGGGGAAGAATGTGAAAGATTCCATGTGGCATAAAGTATGAACAGGGGGCATGACCATGTGAATAACAAAGCAGAGTATTAATCAAAGACTGTTAAAACCAAGAGGAATGTTATTAACTGCAGGAGCTTTGGGTCCTGAGAGGCAGACTATATCTTATAGTGCCACTGCTTAGCGTAGGGGACAAAAATGCAAAAATATCACAGCTGTTTATGGAGAACTATGTTTAGTAATATGTGGAAGGGAATGCTGAGAGGAGGAGACCAGAGTATTTCTAATTTCTCCTCTAACATGTTTTGTAAGAGGTTTACTGGGAGATTGAACACAATCCCTAAATCCTTTAGTATCAACACAATCTCAGTCCAAACCAAACAATTCATAAATCAGTGGCAAGCCTTTTCTGATCAAGTCAGGAATTAATGAGATCAAAAGCCAGCGCCAGGATTGCCTCTCTTGGCCACATGCTCCCAAAATGAGCATCTGTGTTCTTGGTTGGATGGATCAAATCACTATGTTATCAAAAGCTTGGGGAAAATCCATTGGAGAGTGTGGAAAAGAAAAAAATTCAGTGCTGTGGACAGAGTGGTGAAAGAGAGAAAAAGTGACTGTTGAATAATACCTTTTTCCAGAGACTTTCCAAACCTTTCCAAATCTCTTTC
>NW_009699477.1:58679-67560 GCF_000703405.1 Apaloderma vittatum
GCACTAGATTATCTTCCAAACTCTTATCTCCTGCCTCTGACCATCCCTTTGTAGTTATACCTGCATTTCTTGGGGGCTTGGCAATATCTCCACACTCCTTCCCTGGTATTCCACAGTGCCTTCAAGGGCTGAAAATGAGAATGAGGATCCCAGGAGGTATCAGTCAGGTATTATGAGTTTTAGGGCCACTTCTCAGTTATTTTTTTGCCACAGCGAGGAGAAAAATGCACTTTCTGATTCAATTACAAATGTTTCATATCCCCACATGAGTAAATTTGAGGAAAAAGAAAGAAAAGGAAAACACACATTACTCACCAGTGAAGCAGGCACAATCAAACTAGTTTATAGCCAACAATTCACCAGTTGTGGAGAATAACAACATACTACAGTGATGTGAGGTGCAACGCGGCTTTTCAGTGCTTGGGTGCTGTCCTTCAGTCTTTTGAAACTGTCTTTGCCTTGAACGTAAAATCCAAGCCTCGAAGAATAGTGTAGTTAGGATAAAGGCAGAAATGTTTACCTCAAGAAGCCAATAAATGTGAAGTGATCCTTCCTTTCATGTCAGCTTATGGTACAGCTGGTTGAACGTGAGCCAGCAGTGTGCCCAGGTGGCCAAGGTGGCCAACGGCATCCTGGCCTGGATCAGGAATAGTGTGGCCAGAAGGACCAGGGAAGTAATTTTCCCCCTGGACACTGCACTGGTGAGGCTGTGCCTCAAATCCTGCTCCCAGTTTTGGCACCCTCACTACAAGAAAGACATTGAGGCGCTGGAGTGTGTCCAGAGAAGAGCAACCAAGCTGGTGAAGGGTCTGGAGCACAAGTCTGCTGAGGAGCAGCTGAGAGAACTGGGGTTATTTAGCCTGAAGAAGAGGAGGCTGAAGGGAGACCTTACCACTCTCTACAACCCCTGAAAGGAGGTTGTAGCAAGGTGGGGGTCGGTCTCTTCTCCAATGGAGCAAGAGAAAATCATAGAAAATCAGAGAATGTGTTGGGTTGAAAGAGACCTTTAGTAGTCATCTGGTCCAACTCCCCTGCATTGAACAGGGACATATTTAAGTAGATGAGGTTGCTCAGAGCTCGATCAAGATTGATCTTGAATGTCTCCAGGGATGGGGCCTCCACCACCTCTCTGAGCAATCCATTCCAGAGTTTCACAACTCTCATAGTAAAAGGAAATGGACTGAAGTTGTGCCGGGGGAGGTTTATATTTGATATTAGGAAAATTTCTTCACTGAAAGAGTTGTCAAGCAGTGGAACAGGTTGTCCAGGGAAGTGGTGGAGTCACCATCCCTGGAGCTGTTTAAAACAAGCTTAAATGAGGTGCTCACGGTTGCGATTTAGCAGTGGACCTGGCATTGCTGGGTTAACAGCTGGACACAATGATCTTAAAGGTCTTTTCCAACTTAAACGGTTCTATGATTTTGTGATTCTATAAGACAAATCTTGAAGAAGACTTAGTTTAGGGATATTATACCACTGTTGAAGAGCGACTCTTAACTGGCCAGAGAGGATGATGCATCTCATGCATGTTTTAAGGCACAGAGTGATTGATGATATTTTTTGTCATTTCTTAGTAATATCAAGGATCAGGAAGTGACTTCTATTCATATGGGGCCATATTTGACCGTGCTTACATCTGGGCCCTCACTGGCTTTGAAAAATCAAAGAAGCATCAGCATTTTCCACACCAAACTCCCTTGTATCCGGCTCCACACATGGAAAAACCTCCCACACAATTGTGTGCCTTTGCTTGATATTCATATCCACTCAGTTCTCTTCTGCCAATGTTTAGTTTTCACCACATAGATGTATCTATCATCTCAGAGTTGTCCCAGTAGGTCTTTTCATACCATCCAGTGCCAGATTTTTCTGACTGCACCCTATGGGTATCACCTCTCCGATACTATGTACTGCAAAGCGCTTCATAACAAAGTTTTCTGATTTTGAGTAATATATAAAGCCATTTATGAATCCTCTAATTTCCTTAAGGAATGGAGAGTGACTTTTCTTTATTCTTTGCATTCTTCTTGCCTTTACAGTCCTTCGGGGAATGTAAATATTTCAAGAACCTGGAAGCGTTCACAGAAGTTTCCTTCTTCTGCCTTGCCTGGCTACCTCTGTGGAGTATTTTATCTGGGCTTATGTCAAATGAAGACGCAGGCTCAGAAGGTTAGTAACACTTAAAAACGTAAGAAAGATCAATATGGGATTTGGAAAAGTGGGAAGAAACAGCCCTGATGAAACTTTATAGCCCATCAGAGAGAGGTTTTGTATTGGAGCATTGTTAAAGGAAACTCAGCCTGGATTCACCCCACCAAACTGAGGCTCTAAATTTTGAACATAGCAGCCCTTGGGAAAAATAAACATCTCTAGAGAATCATACAGCCTATCCCAAGATGTCTTTCCACTGACTGTAAAGAGAGCTGAAAGTGTCTGTGCTCCTTTTTTAGATGCTTAAAGTAAGATGAGGCAAATCTGGGCTCAGAAGAGAATCCAACTTACCTGTAAAGAAAATGGGTTCTAAAACCATCTACTAGACTGAAGAATTGCTGAAACTGTGGTCTGAATGTGCAGGACTAAGAGATCCTGGCACAGGCTTTGCAGCACTTAGCATTTGTGCTGAACGTGTCAGAAACAGCCCAGCGGAGACATAAAGCAAGGAAAGAAAAGGCAAAGGACGATGCAGTCACAGACTTGTCTGATGTTTTCCTACCTGCTGCTGTCAGAAGTGTCAGTCATCACCACATGCTTCTGCATTTTACTAACTGCCTGTTTGCCACCTATTGCAAAAGCTCTTCCAATATGTCAACATAGTCCATGGGGTTCTTCTTCTGTTTCTTTAGCTGGTGTGACAGCAAGCTGGCTACTAGGATGTTACCACCACAGCTATGCAGGCGATTTGCAGCTAATCACTCCTGGGGTCCTTTTCTCAGCAAACACCTTTCATGATCTCACTGTTCATGCATTATCTTTAGCCGGTATCAACCAGACCAGATAGAGTCCTCTATGCTCTCCATCTTGTCTCTGTGTGAGCTTCCCTCCTGCTCATGGATTAACACCCTGCAGTGATGTTACCACACACAGCATGAAAGCAGCCTATCAGTGACATAACCTTATTCACACTCTGTAGAGTCTGTAAGCCATGCTCTCCAACACACCTTCTGCCTGTTCCCTGAGACAGGTGGTGCCTGAGCAGTTGCTCTGGGGGTGGCAAGGGATGACCTTACGTATCCCCTGTCTCCACAACAGTCCCACAGGTCCTTCTTGGGCAGATTTTTTCTTTACCTTCTCATGCACAGAATCACAGAATCACAGATTTGTTGAGGCTGGAAAAGCCCTCTAAGATCATCAAGTCCAGCCTGTGTCCCAACCTCACCACATGAGTCAGACCAGGGCACTAAGTGCCACATCCAGCCTCTCCTTAAACCGCTCCATGGACGGTGACTCCACCACTTCCCTGGGCAGAGCATCCCAGTGCCTGAGCACCCTCTCCGTGAGGAAGGGCTGCCTGAGATCCAACCTGAACCTCCCCTGACGCAGTTTCAGGCCGTGCCCTCTCGTCCTGTCACTGGTTGCCTGGGAGAAGAGCTCGACCGCCACCTGACTACAATTTCCCTTTGGGTAGCTGTAGAGAGTGAGAAGGTCCCCCTTGACTCTCTTCTTCTCCAGGCTAAAAGATGTCTGCATTTTTCTCTTCAAATAAATGTCTCAAGCCTTCTCTGCCCATTTTGTGCTGTTCAACACATGTCTCTTTTTCCTTTGATAGGAGTATCTCATATATTGACCAAATTTATCCAGGGGATGTCTGCTACAGACATCTACAAGCTCTGTGAAAAAAGGAGGGAAAAGGACACTTCAGCTGTGCCTGTCATGAACTTGAACTTTTTGGCTTTTTCCTCAAAAAAAAAAAAAGAAGACTCAGCATGGGGCTTATTCACTATAGCCTACTCTACTAGTGTTATTCCTAAGCAGGGAGTCCATTAAGTTAAGTTGTTAAAGAGAGTAAAGCAACTGGGCAGAATTTGAAATAAGAAGTTGAAGATTCAAGCAAAACATATTGAAAAGTGATTTCAGCTGGGATGCTGAAGAATTTTAGAAGGGATTTGGTGAGGCTCACTTACTGGAGGTGCTGAGAGGGAAAATATTTTTAATACATAGATATGCCAGGTGAGAAGTACTTCACTACTTGGTTGGGATTAAGATGATGGTAGTAAATGAAATCTTTTAAATATTCATTTTCCTAGACATTTTTCTCAGATCTCACCACAGGGGCTTCCTTGCCCTGTTTTTGTCATTTGGTGATAAGTCTTTAGAGTTGCTAGCTTAGAGTTGTTACTTACGATAGTTAAGGATAACACTATTTCACTGGATCAAAGGTTGCAAAGCAACAAATCATAGAAACATAGAATGCTTTGGGTTGAAGGGATCGACCTCCCTGCCACGGGCAGGAACATCTCCCACTAGACCAGGTTGCTTAATGTCCCATCCAACCTGGCCTTGAACACTTCCAGGGAGGGGACATCCACAACTTCCCTGGGCAACCTGGCCACATGTCTCACCCCCCTCACAGTGAAGAATTTCCTTCCGATATCTAATCTAAGTTTATCCTCTTTCAGTTGAAACTATTACCCTTTGTCCTATCACTATACTCCCTTATCAAGAGTCCCTCTCCAGCCTTCCTGTAGCCCCTTCGGGTACTGGATGGTCTCTATAAGGTCTCCCTGGAGCCTTCTCTTCTCCAGGTCAAATAGCCTCAACTCTCTCAGTCTGTCCTCATGAGGTGCTCCAATCCCCAATCATCTTTGTGGCCCTTTTCTAGATTCACTCCAACAGATCCACATCCTTTTTATGCTAAGGGCACCATTGCTCAACCCAGTACTGCAGGTGGGGTGGATACTGCAGGTCTTGCTTCACAAGAGCAGAGGGGAAGAATCATCTCCCTTGACCTGCTGACTCATCTTCTTTCCTAAATGGTATCTGATACTCTTTAAAACCGACATTCCAGTTACTAATAGCATCTAAGGATCAAGTATTCCTGACTTTTATTGTGAAACTTAACAATTTCTGCCATTACTGTGTATAATCATCAATGAAATTGCCACTCATCACATGTTTTCTTCATCTGCTTCCCATGGCAAGGTGAGGTGGAGTTGGTCCACTGTCCAAAGCAAATGACAGATTCTAGAATCAGTAATGCAAAGAAGCCAATTAAACTACCTTATTACATTTTCTAAGTTGCTCCAGACCAATTATAACCATATTTGTGGTTTAATTAGATTCAACTCAGTTCCACAGTGTGGAAGCCTATAATGGGAAACACATGAGAAACACGGTTCAGACTCCACGTGAGGGATCATTAATATGCTGTGGGCTGCTGTTTTGTAAAAGGTTGCAACTAATTATGTGGGTTAATGCACTTAAACTAAATGGATGAATTGCAGCCATTTTCAGTGTTTCAAGGCCCCTCAGACCAACAGAACTGTAGATTAATAAGTTGTTAGAGAGTGATCCATCGTTCTTCACTTTCACTCCATATGCTCTTAGAAGCATGAAGAGCTAAAGTGAAGAAATATGCCAATCACTGCCATTTCATTTTTTTTTGTTTTCTCTGGCACTTGCCTGAGAAATGATCAGAAATGGTGAAGAGCAAAATGCAATGCCTGATATGTCCACTAACTTCAGTTGACCTTGGATCAAAACTCACCATGCACAGGAGATAACAGGTGCCTTGGCAGCACAAACCATCTTAGATAAAAGACTGAACTCCTTTCAGACAGCTGTGGCTGTCTAAAAGTCAGGCATATAAAAAGCTATTGTTTAGGACACCTCTTTAGCCAAATGAAATAGTAATAGTCATGCAGAGTAGGCAAGTTATCCAAGTATAAAAGTCAAGTCATCTGAGACTATTCACTTTCCAAAAGAGACAACTTAAGGGGTGTATAACAGTGGCTGCCAAATCATGATGAGAAGAAAAGGGTGTACTGAGACAGATTGCTAACTATCTTTTTAAACGGAAGGAGAAATGAGATATTAAATTACAGTAGTAGGAGTCAAATTCAATGCAAAAAACCCTCTGGGGCTATTTGTTTTTCTTTCTCAGCTGATAGTAGACCCTTGAAACTCCTTTGCAAGCCACACAATCATCATGAAATCCTCTTAACAGAAAAATTAAAAATGGAGAGAGAGAAATTATTAGGGAGAAAGGATCGCCGGTAGTTCTCCTGTCCCCCTAGCCAGTGCTGGAGATAGAACACCAAGTGATAGGGAATGTTGAGATGAGTCAGTAGAACTGTTTTTATGCCCTACCTTGTGGTGATTAAGACATAGCATGCTCCTCAGAACTTCTGCCTGGCTAGCTCAAGCACCCATCTTCCCAGCACGGCAGATTTATACATCCCATAAAAGTTTTCACATGTATCATAAAAGGAGCCAAAAGGTAAAAAAAATATTGAGTGGTAGATGGTATGTACAACACTATCAGTTTTGACACCTATAACCTTCGGTAGACTTTGCTTTGGGAAACAGACCCCATTTGCAAAGACCTCAGATCAGAGAAATTTCACTGGGCCCTGAATGCCTTGTCTGTGACAGCGAGAGACGTGCCAAATAGGTTTGGTTCTTTTCATGTTCACATTTGTCTTTTAGGCACAATGCAAAAAAAACCACCAAATCACACTTCCTACTCCACTCCTGAGTAAGAGAACCTGACAAGTTAATAATTGAACTGGATACTTAGCTCACTACGTTCCTGATGTGCCTCTTCTTAATTTATTTTGTCAGGATCTTTTAAACTTTGCTTCCACTGTTGCCAGTATTCTCTAGCTCCTCAGAATGCCCATGAAACTAGGTTTTATTAGAATTTTCCCCTGCCATAGCCTGTTCTCATATTAACTCTCTACCCGATGATAGCTTGCAGGATCTGCCCGAATTGAACTGCCTGCTGTTGGAAGGCTTTGAGCTGCGTGTCTGCCTGTGATATTGCAAAGAAGAAAAAACTATGCTGGTGTTTCCATCCAAAGCATCAGTAGCATAAACGGCTGTCGAATAGTATTGTTACACATACTTGAAATGAGGAATCATAGAGTTGTAGAATGGTTAAAGTTGGAAATGACCTTGAAGATCACGTAGTTCCAACTCCCCTGCTGTGGGCAAGGACACCTCTCTCCCACTAGACCAGGTGTCTCAAAGCCCCATCCAACCTGGCCTTGAACACTTCCAGGAATGGGGCATCTATGACTTCTTTGGGCATCCTGTGCCAGTGCTTCACCACTCTCATGGTGAAGATTTTTTTCCTTATATCTAAACAAAATCTACCCTCTTGCAGTTTCAGGCCATTGCTCCTTGTCCTGTCACTCCAGGCCCTTGTAAAAGCTCTTCTCCAGCTTTCCTGGTGGCCCCCTTCATGTACTGGAAGGCTGCTACTAGGTCACCCTGGAGCCTTCTCTTCTCCAAGCTGAACAACCCCAGCTCCCTCAGCCTGTCCTCAGAGCAGCCCTCTAATCATCTTTTTGGCCTCCTCTGGAGTCGCTCCAGCAGACCCAAGTCCTTTTTGCACAGTGGGCTCCAGAACTGGATGCAGTGCTCCAGTGGGGCCTCAGCAGAGCAGAGTAGAGGGGGAGAATCACCTCCCTCGACTTGCTGGTCACACTCCTTTGGATGTAGCCCAGGACATGGTTCGCTTTTTGGGCTGCAAGTGCACACTGCCGGCTTGTGTTGAGCCTCTTGTCAACTAACACGCCCAAGTTCTTCTCCTCAGGGCTGCTCCCAATTTGCTCAGCCTATATTTGTGCTTGGAAGGAGAGAGCAACTGTGTCCATGACATGAGTAAAGTCATAGAAAACATATCGTCAGTTGCATTTGCAACTAAAGTTGCAGTCAGTGGTGGCTCATTGTCAAAATAGAGATTAGTAACAAGCAATGTCCCTTGTGGGTCCATACCGGGCTCAGTGCTGTTTAATACTTTTATAAATGACACAGACTGTGGGATTGAATGCGCCTTCAGCAAATTTGTTGAGGACACCAAGCTGTGCAGTGTGGTGAACACACTGAAGGGAAGGGTTGCCATCCCACGGGACCTTGGCAGGCTTGAGGAGCCGGCTGATGTGAATTTTGTAAAGTTAAGCAAGGCCAAGCTCAAGGTCCTACAGCTGGGACAGGGCAATTGCCAGTATCACTATAGGCTGGGTGATGAATGGATTAAGAGAAGCCCTGTGGAAAAGGACTTGGGAATACTGGTGGATGAAAAATTGGATGTGAGCCAATCATATCGTGGGCTACATCAAATTCTACCCTTTCATTCTCATGGGACCCCACTTGGAACACTACCTCCAGCTCGTGGTGGGTTTACCTTGCTGAACAACAGCTGCCCACAAAAGCTGCTCACACTCCCCTCCTTAGATGCACAGGGGGAGAGAAAAATATAATGAAAGGCTCACGGATTGAGATAGGGCCAGGGAGATCATTCAGTAATTACCGTCACAGGCAAAACAGATTTGATTTGGGGAAAATGAATTTAATTTATTACAAATCAAATCAGAGTAGGATAATGAGAAATAAAAACTAAATCTTGAAACCCCTTTCCTTTAGCTCTCCCTTCTCAGATTTAACTTCACTCCTGATTTCATTGCCTCCTCCCTACAAGCAGCACAGATGGACAGGGAATAGGGGCTCTGGACAGTGCATCACACCTTGTCTATGCTACTCCTTCCTCCTCAGTGGGAGGATTCCTCACACTCTTCCCCTGCTCGAGCATGGGGTCCCTCCCACAGGAGAAAATTCTCCATGAACTTCTCCAGCGTGAGTCCTTCCCATGGGCCACAGTTATTCGTGAACTGTTCCAGTGTGGGTTCCTTCCACGGGGTGCAGTCCTTCAGGAATAGAC
>NW_009699478.1:0-10364 GCF_000703405.1 Apaloderma vittatum
GTGCCGGTGCTTTCAGTTCAACCTCGCCTTTCCCAGCTTCCTCAGGCAGCTGAGCAAAAGCCGTGATTTTATTTTTTCTGTTTTAACTAGCAGGGTGTTGGTATTTTTCCCCAGAACGTTTTGCCGCTGTATTTCTGGTTTGTACTGGAAATGGCAGAGGATCCCAGTCAAACAGCAAGGCCTTTTGCGAGCGGTGTTAAATGCTGGTGTTCACCAAGTGCCTAAAGCAGCTCTTGCACAGGAGACTTGAGGACAGGACAGACGAAACCAGGGCAGGCTGATGCGGAAGGTCCAAGGCAACAAAGGGAAGAACAGTCCTCTTCCTGGTGGGATTCGAGTCCTTAGCAAGGAGATGCAAACACTGAAGCAGCCTTCTGGGACTGGTTTCTGTGGGGAGGAACTGGCTACTGCTCCTCAGCCCTGCGTTGCTGAGGTGTGCCCTCGGATGCAGATGCTGTGGCAGGTGGTGCTGCTCAGACAGCAGCACCCTGCGCTACCTCCCTTCGCCCCAGACACGGTGCTGCAGCTTCTCAGGCCCCAGCTGGCTGAACTACTGGGAAGCCCAATTACGCGTGGCAGTAATAATGTACAGGAAAGCAAAGAACACTTTTGCTAAACATAGAATCATAGAATGATTTGTGCTGGAAGGCACCTTTAAAGGTCATCCAGTTCAACAACTCTGCAATGAGCAGAGACATCTTCAACTAGATCAGGTTGAGTCCCATCTGCAGTGCCCCACCACCTGATCTCACAATCACCATAAGTCTTTGATTCAACTGCTCTTGTCTTGCTTTTAGCAGGGAGACTTCATTTTGACAAACATACTCACATAACAAGTTTCCACCCTCTTTTGCCCGTGTCCTTCAAGATTTGGGAAAGCCTGGACCCCAGACCTCCTGTCTTGTGCATGAAGATGGAAGAGCCCAGCTCACAGGAACACTATTGTTCCAGCAAAATAGAACCAGTCAGTGTTGTTGATTGCTCTTTTACATCTTCCCAGACAGAGCCTTGGCTATAAAAATAGATACAATAATCCACATGGGCAGTTGCAGTTGTAAATGGCATTCAAAAAGCAAAAAATGGAATTCATCGTTTGACACAGACATATCCCCGGCCCATCAGGATGTGACACATTGGCACCGTGTCTGTGCCAAACTATGAATGTCATTATTTACTTTTCTTCTGAATGCTATTTACAATTGTAACCTTCACAGTAAATTAGCGTATCTATTTCATATCAGACATTTTCTGAGCAGCTTTGGTATTGTCTGCAGTTATTATATTCACAGAATTGATGTCAGCTAGACTGATTCAGGCCACAATAAATCTTCTTCTTCGGGGACTACAGATTGTGCGTATGTTAGGAGTATTTGCCAGCGCAACCCTACTAGCAAAATCCTATCTGGCAGAGGCAAGGCCTATGTTTGGAAAGAGAAATCAAAGGCCATCAGCACTGAATAGCTCTCCACTAGATGGAACAATGGTGGTTCTGCTGCCAGGCCATTGACACGGAGTGATTTACCCAGAAGAGAATTGGGAGGGGGAAGGAGAGGAGCCCAGAAATTGCTGGATAAGGGTGAGACAATCATGGGACAACTATTGTTCATCACTTGACCTGATGAGCTCAATGCCATGGAGGAGAGCTGGGGAGCTAGGAGGTGTCTTGGTATGTGAAGACATGTCTGAGCTCATTGACCAGGCATGAGCTGTCTCTCATTTAGAAGCGGTGTCACCATGTGGTGTTCAGGTCCCTCCACCAAATCTCTTAGCAAGTTGGTTTGATTGGGAACAGAGCCGAGATAGCATATGTCCAGCTTGGAATTTGGACCATTTTGCACCTGTCTGCATCGATATATCCAAAGATGATGGTTCAAATGTTTTATAGGAGCTTATTCCATGTACAGCTGAATGATCCAGAATGCAGAGAGAATATTTGTGCTGTGTTCCCTTCACTCTATGGTTTTTAAATTTTGTTAAAAGTAATTACATTTGCCAGGCAAGAATTGTTTTTCATAATCTCATGCTGCTGACTGTTTATACTTACACCAGCTATGTGCAGATCTTTTTTATACAAGTTAGGCTTACTGAACAACTGCCAGATAGTTCTGCTTTGCTTCTTGAATTTTAATTGCTTACTTGCCCAGCATCTATTTTTAAAATGGAACTGCAAATGGAACAGTAAGCTCCATCACTCACCATAGAGGCAGAGGGTCAGTGCCCTCCTTATTCCTCCTCCACTCCCTTCTGCAGGAAATGTGGAGGAATTGGGATCTGAGCTGTCAAAGCATTTAACCACGGGCAGAAGCATTTAAGCTCAGGTATGAAACTAGATGCTTTGAAGGACTGGAAATAGAGCTCAGTATTTTGCAGGGTCAAGACCAAGGTTATCTGGGCATACTGATTTTATATTAGCAGTGTGATCATCTATGGACTCACGTGAACAAATGCACACAAATGTGTAGAAACACAGACACGGCTGTAGTTGTAGTGCACACAGAGTGGGAGGCTGGAGAGACCTGTGCAGTCTCAAGTGTTTCCTGTGACCAGAAAAGCAGATCCTGGGTAGTGCTACAGGTCACTTATAGACCCTTCATCCACTTAGTAAATCTGTGCCTGCACAGGGTTTCAACGAAGAGACTTTGAAACACCAGTCTTCTTTCTTTTCTAACTCCCTGTATTTGGTGGAAAACACGTGTTCATTCAAAAGGCTGGTTTGAACACTGAGCCTGGACTATCATCCACACACTGGTTTTCAAGACCATATGACATCGATTTCTCACATAACCCTACTTCACTTCTGGAAAATAATTATAGACTTCAGTCTTCTTACGGTTATCATTATTTCAAGCACCTACATACTGTTGCAGGTTAGGGCTGGGCTGGCCACTAACATGGACAGATGTCTCTAACCCCCTCTTCCCCGCCAAAAACGGGAAGGAAAAGGGAATGAGGCAGAGAGACTTATGGGTTAGAGAAACAAAACTAGAATAGCTTTAATGAAACCATAATAGAAATAACAGTGAAATGATAAAAGTAAAGAACTATATACAACTATAGATAATAGCCCGATATCAAACCCGACTCCCTCCTCCATAGCAATCACCAATGATGCTGCAGAGCAGGAGGCACTGGGGAAGCCCCAGGCTCAGCGGTGGCGGGAGCTGGATTCAGGAACTCAGGATCCGGATCAAAAGCAGGAGGTCAGATGGAGTCCTCCCTGGACACCGGCCATTGCAGAAAAGGGGACGAAACTCTCGTGATCACTCACTTTATACTAAATATGACGTATATGGGACGGCATAGTCTGTCTGATCACCTGTCTTGTCTATTACCCCCTGGAGGTGCAACCTTTTACTTCCTTGTGACCCCTCTTACTACCTGGCAACCCCAGCGTAGCACACAAGAGCCAGCAGTGACCTTGGTCACTTTAGAAATAAGTGTCAGCAAGAGCCTTTCTGCATCCCAGTCCCAGGCAGTAGCTGCAAACATCAGGTGTTATCACTGCCAGTAGCACACACTGTTTGCAAAAACACGCTGCTGACTTCAGAAAGCGCAGCCCTTTAGAATACACTAAACTAGAATGTAAAAATCACTAAACAGAAATGGGTTTTTAGCTAAAACCAGGACACATACTCAGATCATCCATTTTATCCCTAGCATTGTACCTTCTTGAATGGAATTGGCTTCTCAGCTGAATCCTTTTCCTCACTTTTTAGTATTTCCCATTATTTTTAGACTACAGGGAAGGGAGATGATCATGTGCAGGAAACTAATAAGGAGCTGGGAGCCCATGTAATTTTCTTCTTGATGCTTTAAATAACACACAGTACTCCAAAAAAAAAAGACAGGCATTCTTAATATTCTCGTAAACGCAAGCATTTCTTTACGAAGTAACATTGGTTGCTTCTTATTCCTCCATACTGATTTTATAAACTCTTAAAGTATAAAGATTGGATTGAAATACACCAGCACTCCAGATTTCCACAGCTAGCAATTTCAAATTACCTTCTTTTCTTTGAATAGAGTTTTTCAGAACTAACACATCTCATTCAAAGAAAAAAAAAAAGAGAAACTAAAAGGTGTGTTCAGATGTTTGGATAACATTCTTGTCAAACTGCAAGCTGTCCCACTCCAAATTTAGCCACTGATTTAATGAACTGTCCATAATAAATGGAAAAGAAGTCAAATCACAGCTTAAAAGAGCATTTGGATGACAAGCTGTTATTTTTATTTTATTTTTTTTAATTTTGCAAGATGCACTTAACCAGTATTAGGTAGCTCTCTAAACTTGCAGACTTGCAAACTTCTAAGTGTTTTCTCTATTCACCTCATCTGACTGTATTATACAGCAATAAAAATCTAATCTCCTGAGCTACTTTTGTTTCCATTTTCCTCTTCCTACTCCTCAGAGGGCTCCTGTGGTGCTGATGTTTTACTGAAGGCGTCTAAACACTGCAGAGAGGGAAAGGGGAACTTTGGCTGATGCACTGCTGCTGGCTGCGCGGAGGAGTTGCTGCCTGCTTGCTTGCTCAGTGAGAAGCCTCAAGAGAAGACTGAAACCAGCGCTCGATGTTGAGTGGGGTGGTGGTATATTGGAGGTTTCATATAGCAGCACCCTGGAAGTGACAGTGACCTCAGCATTGAAACTCAATCACCTTTGTCTCCACTTTCCCACTGAAGGTTGACTTCAGCAGGGATGGGACCTGGTGTCCAGCCCAGAAACTGCGGTTGGGTGCCAGGAGAGCAGAACCACCTTTACAAGCCACCAGAGAAAGGGAGATGAAAAACAAAAAATGAAGTGTTTTAAAATAAATGCAGAGAGCTCTAAAGCAAAATGAGCTCTTATAACAGGATACTTCTTGCATCCTTTTGAGGCACTTTTTTCATGCTTCTCTATGCTCCAATTATGTTTCTAGCAATACCCCTGACCTTTCTTACCTAGAAGTCCATATGGACCTGTGAACTGCACCAAAATGCAAGCAGAAATGTTTGGACCACTCTATACAGAGACTGGGGAAAGAAGAAAGTATGTTTAGAAACCTAAATTCTAGCGCTTTTTTCCCAGTGGGAGTAAGCAGAAGAAAATTATAAGAGAATATTTGTAACAGCACATCATGAGATAAAAAAATACGATTTGTCATATCATTTGTTTATTGTGAAAAGGCATATGGGCAGCTAAATGGACTTGTTTTCCTTAAGTATTAAAAGAGGATGCTAAAGCAACAGGGACACAGCAGAGCAGAGCCTTTACAGGTCATTATTGTCTATAAAAATCAATAAATAACTGCATCACGTCAGTGAATTTTTAAGTCAGTTCATTCTGTATTGTCCCTCTTTCTTCAGACAAATCAATTGCTAAAAACAAGAAATAAATCATCCCCATTCTTTTATTTTAATGCTATAATGAACATTTGGTTTTATAACCAAATTGGTTTAAGACTTAGCGAGGCCACAAACCATTCTAAACAGATGTCTAACTTGAAAGACACTAGTATACTTTCTTACCCTGTAGTTACAGAAATTTGGGGTGCAGGTAACCTGAAGCCTGTATTTTTAGGTCCAAAGGAAAACGCATTTAGATAATACATATGTTATTACAAATATGTATTTGCAATAACTGACCTCTGTGAATAAAGAAACATGCTTGCTACACAGCTCTTTATCTGAGTGAAAAGCAATGTAAACAGAAAAATTGTTACAATACTTTGGATTTATGTGCATAGGAAATATCACTGTATTAATAAGTGGATTTCTGTTTACAGCTATAGACAGCTCAGAGAAGGGAAAGCTCTATTGACGCGAATATGAAGAATCCGATGTGTAGCAAGGCCCATGAGCTTTTATAAATGTTTGCACATACCACTTTCTCTGGAAAGTATTGTAGATATTTCATCCCGAGAGACGCAACAACAGAGGAGCACCAAATGGTTCTTTCTGTGACCATGGGCTCGGCGTTAGGACAGTATGGCAACCACATTCTCTTTCAGAAGAATTACCTGCTGCCTTTCTCTTACTGCTGCATTGACAGGTGAGGTGGGCAATGCACATTTGTTGAACTATTCTGGAGCTTTTCCAGTGGAGGATTAGGACTGTTAAACATGCTAAACTCAAATCAGAGGGGGCAAAACCAACGACAGTGAAAAGGGGCATCATCCTGCTCTTTTTCTGAGTCCTGTATAAAATAGAAGATACTTCTATTGGCAAAAAGCTAACAGATCTGATACGAAGACATGCCAGTCCGTCTTGCCCCTGCACACAACTCACTTGGACAGTGCAGGCATCAGGAGCATTTGTTAGCACCAATCCCGCAGTGCCCCATCACTGACTGTCTGCCTCTACTCACCCTGCTCCCTCTTTACAGCCCCCAGTTAGAGACTCATGAGAAGGGCAAACAAGGCTGTTTCCTAAAGGAGCCCCTGGCATCTGAAGCAGAGTGCTATGGGAACAGGTGCCAGGCTGTGATGTAGATGAGCAAAAAGGTAGTGCCGGGCAGGGACATCTTTAGCTTAGTTCCCAGTCTCACTGTGGAGAGCTCCTTGAGACACTTGGATTCTGCCGCTTGCAAAAGAGCAGCAGCCCATAAGCTGAGGATAGGGCACAGTGACTTCTGCTGTGGAAGACAAAGATGTAGGTCGATAGTTTTTTCATGCTCTGGGCATCCTTATGAGTTTCAAATTGGCAGAAAAACACTTGGCAATTGTGGATGGTTGTATATATGCACATGGTAAGGAACAGGAGGGTAGATCTAGTATATTTTTGTATTTTCATTGCATTTAATATGTTGACTACTGTGAACTGTAATTTGAGGTCCAGCTTGAGTGCCTGGACTTACCAGATTGTTTGTGGAGAGTTTTGAGGAAGAGAGGGATTGCATATCGTTAATGGTACAGAAAACGAGAGCTCTGCACAACTCAACAACTTCTTGCCTGACCCAACATAGAGTATAAAGTATTCATCATGGTGAGGGAAGATGGTATGGTCTCTTGTGTTACCCCAGGAAATAGCTGGGCTGTAGGTATTTCATGGAGATGACTTTGCACTGCAAGTACAAAGTACAAGTGTTACTAAGTGTGTAAATATTATGTAGTATGCATAATATATATATCTTGAACACAATGAAGTCAAAGTTACTGAGTAGATTGCCTTTTCAGGGTTGTTGAAAGAAAAGAGCAATCCATGTTTTACATCTAAAGATACTTTTCTCCATCAGGAAGGGAAGAATTGAGGCAGATGAGTTTTGCCAACACAATACCTGGTAGTGGTTTAATTATTGTTGTGATTTAACCCCAGCCTGTAACTAAGCACCATGCAGCTGGTCACTCACACCCTCCACCCAGCAGGACAGGGGAGAGAATTAGAAACAAAGAAGTAATACTCACACACTGAGATAAAGGCAGTTTAATAGGACAGAAGAAGAAGAAACTAATCATAACAGTAATCATAAGAGTAATAATCCAATTAGAATATACAAAACAAGCGATGCACAATGCAGTTTCTCACTACTTGCTGACTGATGCCTAGTCGGTTCCCAAGCAATGGCCTCCAGCCAGCCTTAGCCCAGTTCATATACTTGGCATGGCATCGTATGGTATGGAATATCCCTTTGGCTAGTTTGGGTTAGCTGTCCTGGCTGTGTCTCCTCCCAACTTCTTGTGCCCCTCCAGCCTTCTCGCTGGCAGAGCATGAGGAGCTGAAAAGTCCTTGAATTAGTATAAACACTACTTAGTAACAACTAAAAACATCAGAGTGTTATCAACATTATTCTCACCATAAATCCAAAACACAGCACTATACCAGCTACAGGGAAATAAAATTTTCCCAGACAAAACCAGGACAATCACTTGCATGTTGATAAAAATAAGGTTTGGGAACCCTGTATCTTGGAGGATGGGAAGCAGGCAGAATTTTTGACAGAGCTTGTCCCTGTAGAGTTTGGTTGTTCTCCTTGTTCACCTCTGTATCAACTGGTATTTTTATCAGCCACATCCCATTCTGCTATCTCAAGTCCCTCTTCTGCTAGGTCATCTGACAAGCTTAATAGTCTCACCTCCCTCTGCTGTAATCCTTGGCCTTTTATTCTCTGTCTCCTCTTTTGCCTTTTCTCTACCTTAAAGACACCTTTGAGCAATCCTGCTGTTGGCCCCAGAGGCTTCCCTTTCCCACAGACAAGCTAGGAGTTTGGTCTCCCTTTAACTCAGCAGGTCAGGAACAGGCACAAAGATGTGTTTGTCAGTACAAGGTTCCATAGAGCAGAGGCAGCCAAAGTATTGCTTCATTGTGCCTTTGCCATCTTCTTCACTGTGATTTATGAAAGATCTGAGATAGTGCTTGATAACCATACTATCAAAAAAAGCTCTGCCAAGATACATACTGAAAATTCACAATCTTTGCCTGAAGTTATTTCCTTTGTGATCGAAATCCAGCACGTATATTGTAGGAGACAAATCCTCAGCTAGGCAGTGCCCTGCTTTCAAATATTTCTGTGATGGGAGTGTCTGGATTAGGCTAAGGGGCAGGGCCAATAAAGCTGATATTGCTGTGAGTGTCTGCTATAGACCTCCCAACCAGAGCAGTGAGGTAGATGAAGCACTCTATAAGCACTTGGGAGAAATCTCACAGTCACTTGCTGTTCTTGTCGTGAGGGACTTCAACTTCTCAGATATCTGCTGGAAATACAGCACCACAGAGAGGGAACAATTCGGGAGGTTCCTGCAATGTGTGGAGGATAACTTCCTCACACAGCCTGTAAGTGAACTGACCAGGAAAGGTGCCCTACTGGACCCCCTCTTTGTGAAGAGAGAAGATCTTGTGGAGAATATGGCGGTTGGAAGCTATTTAGAGAACAGTGACCACAAAATTATTAAGTTCTCTATTCTTGGAGATGTTAGGAGTGGGGACAGCAAAACTGCCACTTTGGACTTCCAAAGTGCGGACTTTGACTTGTTCAGGAGGTTACTTGATAGAATCCCTTGAGAGCCAGTTTTGAAGGGTGTAGAAGTCCAGAAAGGCTGGACATCTTTTGAGAAGGAAGTATTAAAGGCACAGGAGCAGGCCATCCCCACATGCTGTAAGATGAGCCTACGGCAAAGAAGACCAGCCTGGCTGAATAGGGAGATTTGGCTGAAAATCAGGAAAAAAAAGGAGAGTTTATGGCCTCTGGAAGAGGGAGCAGGCCACTCATAACATGTACAAGAATGTTGTTAGGTTATACAGGGAGATAATTAGAAGGTCCAAAGCCCAGCTAGAAATTAATCTGGCTTTGGAGGCAAAGGACAGCAAGAAAAGTTTCTATAAATACATTAAGAACAAAAGAAAGGCCAGGGAGAGCCTTCATCCCCTGCTAGACCCAGGAGGAAATATGGTAACCAAAGATGAGGATAAGGGTGAGGTGCTTAATGCTTTGTCTCAGTCTATCATAACAGAAACATTTTTACTGAGGGAAGCCAGCCCCCCAGGTCAAGATCCAGGAGGATATGGTCAGTGATCTGCTGCTCCACCCTGATGTGCACAAATCTATGGGGCTGGATGGGATTCATCCTACAGCACTGAGCAAACAGGCAGGGCTGCTCACCAAGCCACTGTCCCTCATTTGTCAGCAGTCCTGGCTGACTGGGGATGTCCCAGCAGACTGGAATTCAGCCAGTATAACACCCTTCTATAAGAAGGGACAGAAGGATGATCTGGGAAATTACAGGCCTGTCAGTTTGACTTCAGTGCCAGGGAAGCTGATGGAGCAGATCATCCTGAGTTCCACTATGCAGCACATGCAGGACTTCCAGGTCATCAGGCCTGGTTAGCATGGGTTTATGAAGGGCAGGTCCTGTTTAACAAAACTGATCTCCTTCTATGACAGGGTGACCCGCTTGTTGGATGAAGGAAAGGCAGTGGATGGTGTCTCCCTTGACTTTAGGAAGGCATTTGACACTGTTGCCCACATCATTCTCCTAGAGAAACTGACTGCTCTTGGCTTGGATGGGCATATGCCTTGCTGGGGAAAAAACTGGTCAGACGGCCAAGTCCAAAGAGTCGTGGTCAATGGAATTAAATCCAGTTGGTGGCCGGTCACGAGTGGTGTCCCCCAGGGCTCAGTACTGGGCCCAGTCTTGTTTAACATTTTCATCAATGACTTGAACAAGGGGATAGAGTCCCCCCTTAGTAAGTTTGCAGATGACACCAGTCTCAGTGGAAATGTTGATCTGCTTGAAGGAGGCTCTGAAGAGGGATCTAGATAGGCTGGATTGCTGGGCCAAGGCTACTTCCATCAGTTTCGAAAAGGCCAAATGCCAAGTCCTGCACTTTGGCCACAACAACCCCCAGCAGCGCTACAGGCTTTGGGAGGAGTGGCTGGGGAGCAGGCCGGGCGA
>NW_009699478.1:10520-11710 GCF_000703405.1 Apaloderma vittatum
CTCAAGTTGTTTGTCCAGGTTTGGTCCCCTCACTACAGGAGGGACACTGAGGTGCTGGAGAGGGTATAGAGGTGGGCTACCAGGCTAGTAGAAGATTTGGAGTGTGTGTCGTACGAGAGAGGACTGAGAGATCTGGGGCTGTTTAGCCTGGAGAAGAGGAGACTGAGGGGAGACCTTATTGCTCTCTACAACTACCTGAAGGGAGGTTGTAGCGAGGAGGGTGTTGGTCTGTTCTCCCTAGTGGCAAGTGATAGGACAAGGGGAAATGGCCTTGAGTTGTGCCAGAGGAAGTTCAGGTTGGATATTAGGAAGAATTTCTTTACTGAGAGGGTTCTTAGACATTGGAACAGCCTGCCCACGGAGGTGGTTGAGTCACCATCCCTGGAGGTGTTTAAGAGATGGGTATATGTTGTGCTGAGGGACATGGTTTAGTGGTGTTGATAAAGCTACGACAAAGGTCATGATCTGGAAGGTCTCTTCCAACCAAAACTCTACTATGAGTCTATGATTCTATGATTCTATGATTCTATGATTCTATGATTCTATGATTCTATGATTCTATGATGTGTTGTGTTTTGACCCTGGCCAGCAGCCAGGTACCCACACAGCAGCTCTCTCACTCCCCCTTCTCTGCTAGACAGGGGGAGAAAATATTTCAAAGCACTCAAGGTTTGAGATAAGGACAGGGAGATCACTTTCATTTACCATCCCGGGCAAAACAGACTTGATTTTGGGGAAATTAATTAGGTTTATTAAAAGAACTTATCAGAGAAGAGTAGTGAGAAGTAAGAAAAGCAAACAGATCTTAAAAGCAGAGCACCTTCCCCCCATCCCTCTCTTCTTTCTGGGCTTAACATCAATCCCGGTTTCTCCACCTCCTCCCCTCCAAGGGGTGCACGGGGATAGGGAATGAGGGTTGCTTCCACCGCTTCTTCACTCTGGAGGAGTTTTCACTCTTCCCCAGGGCCATTGTGGGGTCCCTCTCACGGGAGACAAGCTTCACACTCTCTCCTCCAGCGTGAGTCATCCCGCGAAGGGCAATTCCTCATAAAGTGCCCAACATGAGACACCTCACAAGGGGCACCCCACCCCTCGTGAGTCTGAGGTGCAGTACTTCAGGGGAACCTGCTCCAGCGTGAGTCCCCCACAGCATCACAAAAGTCCCACCAGCCAAGCTGCTCCAGCGTGGG
>NW_009699478.1:12180-16484 GCF_000703405.1 Apaloderma vittatum
CTTCTTGCAGAAGCCACCCTGCAGCTCCCCCTCTGCTGCCAAAATCCAGCCAGGCCAACCCAATACACTATGATTCTATGATTCTATGATTCTATGTTTCTGTGATTCTATGATTCTGTGGTGTTGATGCTGTGAAAAGCCAAAATTATGACTCAGTAGCCATGGAGACTATAAAGTAGGTATTCTTTGTTGCAGCACTAGATACTCAGGGGATCGCTCCTCTCACTTCAGAGTGTTGAGATGGCCTGTGAAATCCAGGTAAGCAGCATCACAAGAGAAGCAATGGCCAGGTTAGAAAACTAACACAAGGGAGATTCAGTGATACAGGAGTTGACACGATTCGTTCCAGTGAGTGAAGGGGGAATAAGGTGCGTTTTTCCTTTAGATACAAGTACTTCTGGATTCCATGAGTAACTGTGCAACATATTTAATATATTTAATTGAGGAATTACCTTAATATCTTGGTAGACACATCAGGTATTCAAGCTGAATTTTGCCATCTGTTGTAAAGACAGGATAAGTAGTATTAGCAGGTCTCACGTTGAGTATCCTGAAATTGTTATACCAAAACCAATGAAGCTTTACAGTTTTGATGTGACAGCTCAGCTGAACTGGATGGTACAAGACATTTGCACTTGTTTCTCAAACTCTGACCAATCTGGCCTCATTCCTTGCTTTCCCGGATACTCACCACTTGAGCTGCGGTGAATTGCTATCCTTTCTTTAAGCTCACAAGGGACAGAACATTTAACCCCCCAAAATGAAGGGGAAACAATGAAGAAGAAAACCAAACTGAGATGATATATGTAGCGGGCTCGGCAAGGGCTCACATTCAGTTATTTTCACCAGTGTGCTATTCCTGATATTCCAGTAAAAAAACCAACAAACAGAATCCCTGGAGTGGAAGAATGAACATTTAGTCTTTCACTAAGGGAATCTGTCTCTTTGGAGCTTTGAAATCAGCATACCAACCGCAAGCCCAGAGCGGTTTTTGCTGTCTTCTCTGAAGCGTTGCTGACAGGGCAAGTGTTCTCAGGGGAAGGAGGCTGGCTGGTGGTGGAGCAAGAGGATGGGGTGCCATCTCCATTTCTGCAAAGTCTTGTCAGGCTTCAGCTATCTGGTGCACTCTTTCAGGAGAAGTCATCAGTCTTGTTTCCTTGGCATTTGCCATCTGTCGTCAACCTCTTTTCTGTTGGCCGTGCCTAAATGTGGATCTGAATGAATGCACTATTCCAACAATCCTGTCCAGAGCTGGGAGGCAAGACGGGAGCCTTGCCAAGAGTGCTGTTTGCCTCAAGTGCTGTTACTGGCCATTTTCAAATCCTTGATCTTTATTCCATGCTGTAATGGCACATCTGCAGCCTTACACAAGCATTACAGTGGAAATACCACCAAGGGTATCAGCTTCTGCATCAATACAGGGCTGTCTGCATCACCACTTTCCCCCAGGGGCAGGCATCAGTTGGAGTTATGATGACCAGGACAAGCTGAAAACGCCAGGTCAGAATGTGCCTGTTGAGGTCTAGATCATGCAAGGGCAGCAAGATGAAAACTTAGCTGTAACAGAACATTAAAATGGAACAGTAGCATCAGCTCACTTTGGGCCCAGCAGCAGTATCATCCTTCACATTTCTTCCCCCACCCCTCCCTTTTTCCCCATAGAACAGGAGGCACTGTCATGGCCCGAAGTGAGAGGTATCTGCAGAGCAGCAGTCCTTTACAAACTGGGTAGCCTGAACTTGACTCACTACTGTGATTGCCCCTGTGGATGGAGCAGGTTCGCATATTCCTCTGAGGCAAGAGACAAACTTGGGCAGCAGCTGGACTCCAGTCCTGGATACTTAAACAGGCACATAATCAGAGAAAAGGTTGTAGCTGACTCCCTCTGTCTTTCATAGGAGTTGGAAAAGTACATCAGTCTCACTGCAGTGTGGGAAGCTCATCTACCATTCACCAATACTCTGATAATTAAAGTTTTCTTGCACTGTTTGTTTTCAGGAGTTTTCTTTAAATCTCCTCTACATGTCACTTTTTGCAAATAAAGAGTGTTTTCTAGCTTTTGAGTGTCCAGACATGTGGATAAATTTTCCTGGGTTGGGGTGAGGAGATCAAGGCATCTTTCTTAAACATTTTGGCACATTAGAAATTGAATCTATTCCCTTTTACAGTCAATCATTGCCTAGCAAAAAGGGTCATATAAAAAGTTGCTTGGTGATGCAGAACTTAATACCATGGTCACAGTTATACCAATGGTGAGAAGTGTGTAATAATGCCATTTTTGCAAGCTAGTTTATTAGTTTTGAACTTTCAAAACTTTTGCTTACATTGTTCTTTGCCAGCACTTGAGGGGTTCATCCTATAGGTTTAAGGACAGAAAGCCATATGCAGAGTGTGGTTTTGGTTTAGGCTCCTAGTGAAAGAAGCTGGTATTAGGAGAAGATCACGCTAAGTGCTTACAGTATTGTCTGTGTGACCTGCATTTCATATATTTTAAGCAATTGAACCAAGAGAAATAGATTTCTGATAAATAGGTAAAATGATATGGTGCATCCCATTTCCCTCTTCCTCTCCTACTCCAGCATGTTCTGCTAATATTCTACAATACTTCTACTTTTGAGGACAGATATAGTTAGTGACAGATAGTAAACAGTCTTGGTTTTAATCTTTGTTCTAGTCTTTGTCTTATAAGGCTGTTCTGGTAACTCTTGAGGGAAATATGCTTCTGGAAAGTTCAGTATAAGTTCTTTCAGATTCATGGTTTTTGACCAACACTTAGAGCGACAAATGGATTTCCATAGTTCAACAACTAAGTATGCTACCAGAGCGATCTTTCATACCTGAAAGTTCAGGAGTATTGGTATATATTAACACAGAGTGAATATATATATAAAAAATAAATATCTGAGAGAATCCCAATCTGCTAAGCAGCATCTTACCTGCTATTGAAAGGACAAAATGTCACCCACTGTACCCATCTACTGTTGTTCCTCAACTAAGGAAGGGAGATACTCCTCATCTCCTTTTTGACCAGTATTGATTGACCACGGAAAGGCAACCAGCCATGCTCTCCTTCTTTTGTATTGTGTTATTTTCCAGGAAAACATTATCTGTGGTGGGTAGATGGATGTAGCAGGCACTCTCAAAGCCTCAAAGACAGAAGTAGGAATACACTAGAGATTGAAAAACAGCAATTCGTGATTGTGTCATTTCATGTGTTGCGCTTGTTTTGTTCAGCTATGAAGAGATGTCTTCATTTCACTTTGGAACATCCTCTGCTGCAGATGGAAGTGTGCAACTGCCTTCTACAGTACTGCTCCGTAACATGCATCTCTTACTTCTGCCTGCAGCTGGTAGGTACTGTTCTGGCAATTCACTGTCTTTCTTCTTTCCTGGGTGGCCAGGGAAGAGAAGCATTAAAGCAGCGAAAGCTTGGAGAAGAGTAGTGGAGACTAAGCTGGGAAGTAATTGATCAAAGTGATTTAGAAGATCAGTGATCACAGCTGGTTTTTTTTTTTAAGGCTATTCTTTATCACAATATCCACTATGGATAGGCCTATTGACTTTATACAGGTGAGGTGCAGGGTCTAACAAGATTATGCACTCTAGGTCAAACCCCTGCACTGAGACATTACCAGTTGTATGTAGACCACAGGCAGGTGACAGGCTAGTGTTGAACCGAACAATAAAGAGTTGCCAGTGAGATTCCAGAAATTCGTTTTGTATCCTGTTCAAGTGCTTCAATATCCTATTAAAAACTTTGCTGCTTTTATTTTCTGCAGAGCGAGTCCATTTATTCTTGTCTTTTTCCCAGCAAAAGCTAGAAATAAGTAATCACTGTTCCATTCTGACATGTAGAAATTAATAAGTGTCTTCTAGAAAAGAGAGGAAAACAGAAAAAAAGCCATTCTTCTGTCTTTTGGCAGACATCCTTATTTCTGTAACTGTGATTGCTCTTGTTGCCCTACTGGGGTTCACTTTTGGGGTCTTTTTTACTTGAAGTATCATGGTTAAAGCTAGGTACTGCTTCAGTTTGCTAGTAGCCTCTTATTGAAAACCAGCACTCTCACACGGCAAGATGGGTTAGATGATGTTTGTCCAGCACAGCTCAGTTCTTCATTGGAAAGGTAAGTAAAACAGGAGCAACAAAGCAGTTCAGTTATGTTTCCCTGGAGGACACGTGGGCTGTGGAACATGAAGATTCCAAAATATCTAATCAATACAGAAATTGCTCAGATCTATCTTTAACAAAGCATTATAACGTTATCTAGTGGAAACTGTGCAGACTTCCAAAACATTCATTCCTG
>NW_009699478.1:16515-24005 GCF_000703405.1 Apaloderma vittatum
ACACTCAAATCGCTCAAGACAAGGCAAAGTATGTATTTGTCCCAAAATAGAATTCAATTCTGCATGTCATTTCTCTCCCTTCAAAGCTCATAGGTGTTTTTCAGGATAACCTAACGATGATTTTTTTCCATAAAAAGACCCTTGAGGATAAGATACAGCACCCTCTTTCGAATTAGACAGCCCTAATCTGCTCATTGCTCTGTGCTAATTCCTGTTCATTCATTATGTTAGGGGCTACTAGGCCAAAGAGTGACAAAATTAATTAAAACAGGCTGGCAAAGCTGTTTAGGGTAGGAGAGTTACACTAGAATATCCCAAGCTATATTTCAATCAGGAGCTCTGCAGATTGTGTCAGTGGCAGCTGTCATGGTAAGGAAATTTTCTTGCCTTAGCAGTGCCAGCCTTGTGCAATAGCACTCCCCATAGCTTTAAGGATGACAAGTCTCAGCAGGAAATGAAGCAATGGTGATTTCTGGTGGTGTTCTGCAGCAATTTGGAAGCTTTCCACCTTCAAGACTTCATTTCCCAGTATGGAGAAAGACTGTGGCTGAAACTGGCACTTCTCACTGCTGCTATCAGTAATCTTACCTTCATTAATGATGTTTCAGATCAGGGAAGGAGGAGAGGGACTTGTTCACTGTGCAAAAGGTGGACTTGTAAGACTTCTATTTTCTTATCCCCTGTTTTCAAAATGTAGCTACACCGTGAGATCTGTCCGTGAGCAGATTGCAGAGACATGCATATATTGGCTATTGAAACCTGCAGACTTCTACCAGCATTTCTAAGTGTGTCTCCTCAGCTGACTTCTAACTTCTTCAGGTGTTTTGGTGCTTTTCCTCTACAGCACTTGCTGTCTCTGCTAATCTCTTCACAAATGCCTGTGCCATGTAGAGACTGAAGTCTTGTATGACAAAGGGCTTTCCCTTTCCAGTAGCTGACGTCCTTCTTGTGATCATCTCTGGAGTAAGGACAGATGGCTCCAATCTTTCTCGAGGAAAAGGAGTGGACTGTTCCTCTGCCAGTCCCAGTGTAGGTCTCCTCCCACTGCAGTGAGACAAAAAAAAAACCACCCAGGGAATCATCTCAAGAAGTCCCTCTTGCATGCCAACTGGAACACTGCCGCTTCTGAGTCACTGCTGGGGCTTTGAGTGCTCTCTTCACACACCTCTTATCCCGTTCCTATCCTGACAGACAGTGTGGGAAGAATGTAAGTGGTGTCATTCCAGAAGTCATCCCCCACTGTCCTCATGGCCAAAGGAGAGAGTCTGTAGCACGATGAGGTTACTGTTCATCTCTACTGGTCTCTTTAGTCTCTTCTTGCACAAAAGTTGCTTTGTTTACAGGTATTCTGGACAGCCCAAATGTAACCCATATTTTCAGACTGTTAAAATATTCGGTAACAGTTATCAGCAGCACTGAAATTCCCAAGTACGTTTCTTTAGAAAAGAATACAGGTGACACAAATGGATTTTTATGCTCATTTTGTTCTTTCCACTGCTTTCTTTTACTAGAAATTGCATGGACTTTATTTTTTCAAAATGATTATACCCCTAGAATGACAAAACTTTTATCCACTTTAAGATGGTGAAAGAGTGCAGAAATGAAACTCCAAACAATTTGGACATCTGTGTTTACAAATGCACCTTGGTGAGTGGGATACACCTGGCGCTGATTTATTGATTACACCTTGTGATAAGTTCCTAATATGCTGACAGTGGCTTACATGTTTCACTATTGTGTTTGTTTTCTGAATCAGTCCTTCATTTTTTCCACTATAGCATTTAAGTTAGATAGACATTTTTAAAGCACAAATGGATCACCATTGACATTCCAACATTCATTGATTTTGATCTTATCTAATGCCCATTCGTATATACTCTGCAGATTTAATGCTGAAGCTAGCTTCTCCAGCTTTTCAATTCAGTGCTTCTGCAGTTATTTAGATAATACAGAGTATTTTATATGGCAAGGGAACCAAGACATATATGAAAAAAAAAGTGAATCTCATCAATGTATATAAATACCTGATGGGAGGCTGCAAAGAACAGTCAGGGTCTTTTCAGTGGTGTCCAGTGATGGGACCAGAGGCAATGGGCACAAACTGAAACACAGGAGGTTCCCTCCAAACATCAGGAAACACTTTTTTTACTGTAAAAGTGACCAAGGATTGACAGGTTGTGAAGTCTCTATCCTTGAAGATATTCAGAAGCCATCTGGAAATGGTCTCAGGCAACCAGGTCTAGGTTACTCTGCTTGAGCACAAGAGTTGGCCCAGATGACCCCCAGAGGTCATCTTCCTACATCAACCCTTTTGTGATTTGTTGTGATCTATGATTCTGTGAAAATGACACGATAAAATTTATTTTAAAATTAGCATACTCAGTCTAAGTCAAATGCTTTTGTCACTACAATAAATTATTCATAGAATCATAGTTTTAAAGTGTCTTTTTACTTCAGTTAACTGTAGCTTGGTATTCCTTTCTTTTTACTAAGGAACAATTAGGTACTAACTAACTTCCTGTCAAAATACAGAATTTTTACCCATTTGCTACCCGTGCTGTCTAGATCTTCCGCAGTTACCTGGACCAATACAGCACGAGAAAGGACAAACCAATTCTTTGATGATTCAGCCTGCATATTTTTCTGTCCAAGTTCAATGAAGCCTGGCTTTCTTAGTACTCATAAGGAATGGAGATAAGAGATAGAGAGATGTGGGTTGTTCCTGTGACAAGTGTGTCAACTTTTCCCTTAGTGCATTTCTCCCTTTATTTTTCTGGTATCCAATATGATACACACCATCCTCATTGCTGAGTGCAATCATTTCATCTGATGCCTGATGTCTGGTTTCTGACTCTTGTTTATTAGTTGCACTGTTGACACACTTCGTAAACCTAAAAGCAAGGAATTTATGATGCAGACATATGTATTACCAACAGCACAAATGTAATTCTGCGTACAGCGGTCGGAGGGTCAAATATCCCCAGCAATTTTCTTTGCAATAGCTTTGCTGGTGTATCCAAAAGGGTGAAAAAAAAGAGTGGAGCACAGCAGTATTCCAGAGGTGAGTCCCTCACAATCCTTCCTCCAGGAATCGCCTCCAGTCCCCAGTACAAAGGAGAAGTCCTTTAGCTATGGCTTTAGATTTGATACCTGTATTCATCTGACAGACCTCTCAGGTGCAGAAATTTCTATCAGGTCTCTGGGACAGACATCTTCTGCAAAAATGGTGTCAATGAAGAAAATCTGGAGAAAATAGTTTCAGAACTGCACATTGAGAATCCCAGCGGAGCAGTGAGGCTACAATGATAACTGCTGGAATGTAGGAGAACTGGGACGATCTTGTGAGGTGTATTTTTTATGCAGGGTTTGAACACCCTGACCCCAGTTTTCTTGGTGGAATGGGAAGTGTCCTCACACTTTCTGCTTAGAAAATTGGGACGTTCTTTGGGTGACGGTACCAATGAACGGCAGGAGAAGAAAGGCAGAGAAGAGCTAGTTTGGGCCTGCCTCTAGTAGTCACATCTGGATCGTTTCTATGACAGGGTTGATCTATCATTAGCATCGTTGCTTTAACAAAGCATGGAGCTCAGACTCACAAATCCTGCAGGATCCTGCATAGACAATATTTCCCATAGCTGTGAGTTTCAGGAGGGTTTGTGAGCTTGGGCACAATGTCAGAATCAAACCACCTCTGGGTAATTACAAGGGGCCGCACATCGACAAGTAAACTTTCCGGACTTGGGAGCAGGAGGGAGATGCCTATGGGGTTCTGGTGTCAGCATGGGTCTAGTGGGACTGGCACTGATCCAGAGCTGATGGGCTCCAACTGAATAGCCCCAGCTCTGCCGCTGGGTGTCTGCATCCCATGTACTCACCACAGTGTTTCAGCTCTAGAGCATTTTTCTGAAGCCACTGAATGTTAAGCTGACACAGGCTCTCTCGCCATCTTTTACCTTCCTTATCTCCTCCACTGATCACTGCACAGCCCATAGTTCCCTTATCCATCTACCACAGTAACCCCACAGCATTTCACATCCAGGAGGTGCTGCATGCTGCCTGCCTGGCTGAGCAGTGAGCTAATAAGGCTTCCTGGATTTCAGAGCACTAGGTAGCAGCATAAGATGCTCAGAAAGCATTGGGTCTTTGCCATAGGTAAGGAGCCTAGATCGACTCAGGCTTATAGATGTTAATCAGATTACTTAGCGCAGACTAGAAAGAGCTTGGCTATTCTGCTGGCAAGAGTGGTGCAAAATTGGTGGAAAGCAGTAACTTTGCTGGCTAGCAGGAGTGCTCAGGACTTACCCAGACAGACAGCACTCTTCAGTCACTTGTTTACATTCTGTTTCTTCAGTAATACAATAAATATCAAGTAACTCTTCTGGAACTTGAGATAGAGATCTGTCGCATTTTTCAGTCTTGCCACAAATACTTTTTATTAAAAACAAAACTTGGGGGAGGAGAGGGAGTTGAAACCAGAAACCTTATCATAGATATTTCTTATGCTGAAGTGAAGGAGACTGGTAATATCTGTAGATTTGATTTCGTTGTAGTTTGCGCAACTGCCTGGATAGCAGGACTCCACAGGTTTCTCTTTTCTGCCTGTTGCAGTCTTTTGATTTTCCCCAAAGTGACTAGAAGTCACTTTAGTCAGTTTATTATTCATTTAGTTTGCTGTGGAATGCATAGATCACTATTGACCCTTTGAATAGTGTCACTCATTTTTAGAAAATTCTTTGGCATTTTTATATATTAGAAATATATTGGCAAATGCAAAAAAAATATATTTCCATGTTTATCTTATGTCCTCTGTGAGTCTGGCTGTGTCATTTCTAATGACATCCTGGTGGCAAGACACAGAAGGACATGGACCTTTCAGAGCCAGTCCAGAGGAGGGCCACAAAGATGAACAAGGGGTTGGAGCACCTCTTTTATGAGGACAGGCTGAGAGAGCTGGGAATGTACAGCTTTTCTGGAGAAGAGAGGGCTCCAGGGAGACCTTACAGTGGCCTTCCAGTACCTGAAAAGAAGTCCTACAGGAAAGCTGGGGAGGTACTCCTTATTAGGGAGTGTAGAGATAGGATAAGGGGTAGTGGTTTCAGCTTGAAAGAGTATAGATATAGATTAGATACTAGGAAGAAATTTTCTGTGAGAGCAGTGAGACACTGGAACAGGTTGCCCAGAGAAACTGTGGATGCCTCATCACTTGAAGTGCTCAAGGCCAGGCTGGATGGAGCTTTGAGCAACCTGGTCTAATGGAAGGTGTCCCTGCCCATGGCAGTGGGGTTGGAACTAGATGATGGTTACGGCCCCTTCCAATCCAAACCATTTTATGGTTCTATGATTCTAAGTGTACCTGTGAGGCTTTGATGCTTGAGATGAAGGAACCCTGGGCAGGCGAGGTGGAAGAGAGTAAAAAAAAAAAAAGAAAAAATAGGGACATCTTGCTTATAGAGACTCGACGTGGATCCTGTTCACCACCCATTTATCTCCTAAGAAAACAAATTTATGGTACCTGTGGATCTGTAATGTCCCAAAAGAGCTGTAGAGGTGGGGGAAGCAGAAGCGAGAGTGGGCTGCCAGCACTGCAGCGGCTGGGGCAGGCAGGAGCCCACGGTGCCCGGTTTTTCTGCCTGGTCTATCAGCCAGTACTGAGGCCACCGCCTGGAGCAAGAACACAGCTGGAGCTTAAAAGCCAGAATGATAACCTGAGAGCAGTTACTAGCTGGTACAGTGTGATTTTCTTACCAACCATGCAGTGCTGAGAATCAGGATTGGGTCAGTGTGATTGCCAGTAGCGGATGGCTATTTCTCCTATTAGTTAAGCAGGTTTTCCAAGTTTCTATTTTGTTGTGGGTTTTTTTCTCTTCCCTGGCCTATCTCCTTGGGTCAGAAAATGTGTACATCTAGAGCCCTTTTGTTTAGCTCTCAGCTTGGGAGTGGGAAAAAGTTACTCATGGCTGAGTTCTCAGAGTATAATTTAACTTTCTGGGTATCCAAACAGTGATTTAAACTGGTGCCATTTCAGAGATTTGGAGCAAGAGCAGCTAGAAGCTGAATTGGCAGAAGTAATACGACATGGTACAGGTATACTTTCTTTGAAAACCAGGAACAAATGTATATGCCATGAAGAACTAGGAACTTCAGTTATTTTGTGTGTACTTTAGCGTTATCTGTGCTGATCAGCCTCCCCAGTCTTTGGTTGTCTTTGTTTTCATTTTCGCATGAACACAATGATGGTGCTTTTAGACTGAGGTATTTCAGGCACTATGTCTTACGCAATTTGCTCTTAAACAGTTGAGACATGGGTGCCTATCTGTCTATGACAAGGATTAGTTTATTGCTTATTTAATAGAGATCTTGAAAACTTGTTTATAACTGTTTACATACAATTTTTTCAACAATTCTGATTGCTTAAGGCTACAGCATGTTCCCCATGCTTATGTGCAGCGTGTAACCCCCATGTGGCCTCAGGCAAATGGAGTGGTTAAAAGATTTATGCACTGTGTGGATAAACAAAATCTGGGAGAATTTCCCTGAGGCTTTGCCTGGATTGGCAAAATAGTGTGATTTTAAAACATGGTAGTTAGTACCTGGCATTTCTCATGAGTGCTGGCTTGATGAGGGTAAAACTGTAGGAGAGAACCAGGGGTTTTAAAGCAACTCCACTTAGGTATAACGTTATGTTCGCAGCTTGCCCTGTCTAACTAACTTTTATAAGACAGCAACTACTATCGCTGAAATACAACCCTTTTTCCTGATGTAGACGTAACCTAAGAAAACAAATACCTTGAAGACTTCCAAGAATTTCCCTGACCAGGCAACGCAATGAGCATGCCAGACTGAGATGGAGATTTGGGGAATTTCTCCTTTTGGTGGATGAAACAAAGAGGAAGCTGCCAAAATCTCCCGCAGGTTTGGATCCTGCCTTGACCCTTGTCGAGGATTTCCTGGAGTCCGGTATCAATGGGAAACCTTCCACAGACTGAAAAATGCAAGGATTTCACTTGCAGTATGTTTCCCTTGTTCTGGTTTTGTGTTAAACCCACAAAAGTCTAGAATTTAGGATGAAGGGGAGCAGCCAAAGGATTTGGAAAGCCTTGTTCACTCCCACTCCCCTTTTAAGCAGAGTGCAACGGCCTATATATAGGCTGCATGTAACGCTGGTTTCTCTCGGAAAGTGATTGATTTTCTTTCAGTATAAACCAGCCCTTCGCTGGCTTAGGCTGAAAACAACAGTAAAGACATCGGCTTGGCTTCCAACACCGGCAAGGAAATTAATTTCCCGACAGCACTGTCCGTAACACCAGCCCAGCGTCCATCTTCACCCCGGCACATCGCGGAAACTCTCGGGCGCCGGACACTTCCCTCCCGCCAGGCGGTCGGGGAGCGAATTGGGGGGTGTACCCCACTCACTCCACCATCCCCCTCCCCGCCCTGAAGCCACCCTTCGCGACGAGCTCGGTGAGGGCCGCAGGGTGCCGGGGCTGGCC
>NW_009699479.1:0-20933 GCF_000703405.1 Apaloderma vittatum
TGATTCTGTGATTCTGTGATTCTGTGAAGTGAGGCACACGCACACAATGCCATGGGATAGAACCCCATGCAGAAGGCTGGTGGGTACCTTGTGGCCTTCATCTGTTGGGTTCACACACGATATTCGCAAACCGCATGTTTTCCACTGGGAAGTAGAAAGAGTAAAACCAAACAGGGGTCCATCAGTTAAGGACATATAACTGTATAGCATGTGTTCTCCAGGGCTTTTTTGAGGTATTTCTTCCAGCTTTCTTGTGCTGTTTCAACACCACTGCTCAGCCTCATATTCCTGTCAAATTGCTAAACTTTAAAAAAGGCTCTTTAAACCACACAAGATCAAAATCAGGTCATGGGAGTGCCAGAAATCATTTTGAACTATCCTCATTATCCTCCTATTTCTTCCCATATTATTTCACTGTTTGTTTGGGAAGGCCGGAACGAGGGAGCACTAGCATTTTTTTTCCAAACAGTATTTTCATACAAGTGTTTGATAAACCAGATATTTGAAAGCCTAAAGCCTATTTCACTGTTTAAAGAGTATAAAATTCTTTCCAACAAATTCCTCTCAGCCCAGTAGGGTTATCATGGCTGAATTCTTTTATTTTACCCAGCGCAGAGCAGTAAGTACCCTGGAAACTGCATACATCAAGAAAAGCTGTTTTAATAATCTGTGTGTCTAATCCATGTCTTCCTACTTATTCCCCCTTTTCCATGCTTAGCACACTCACTGAGCTGAGCTAACTTTCAGTTTGACTCTTGACTACAGTATTTAACTGCTTAATTGCAACCATTCTTGACTCCAGATCAGTTGTAAGCAAAAATTAGCAACAGTTAACTATTGGGTATTTGCAAAAAGATGGCAGAGTTAAGGAGCCTTAATTTAATATCCATCTTCAGAGGTTTATAACTGAATCCATACTTGTATTTAAATACCAAATAATCGGATGATTATTATGCATAGTTTTCAGTCAGTGTAACAAAAACATGATGTCGCAGTCATGCTGTGAGCTCTGTAGCTAGATTTTCTTGTTTATATTAACAGCTGTAAACACAGTCTAACTCAGCCTTGATTTAAAAGCAGATTTCCCATACTTTCAAGAAGTCACCACATTGTGAAAGCTACAGTTTCAGAACTTTTCTCACGTACTTATCGACTATGCCCAGGAACAGCCTGTAATGCTGCACATGCACTTGAAGTGACCCATTTTAGAGCCTCTACACTAAAAGGGCCGGTTTTCCATTTTCATTAAAAAGTAAAACCAGATTTGCAATTGTTTGCTTATAATCCTGCCCCTTAATGTCCTGAATCCAGCCTGCAACCTTCTACATATGGATTTGAACATGTACATAAGTGCTTTGCTGGGTCAAGGTTTCACATGTTTATCCCTTCATTTAAAAATACAGGTTGTAAAACCAGTTTAAAGCCATTTAAGTCAGTGCAAGGGATTTCACTCCACCAGAAATGATTCTTAGTGCAAAATTTTACCTTCCCAACTTTTTATAATAACACTGGAAAACCTGAGTTTTTGGAAGAGTGACACTGCCTGCATAAAGGACTCTGAGCTCTCTTCTTTTTTAAAGAATATGGTGAGAAGCAATCTATATTTAAGTGAGAAGTCAGGTGAAGTAAAAAAATAAATCTGCTACAGGCATTTTGTAATATTTCTTCCTTGAGAAAGGTGGCAGTATGTCCTTCTGATGGGTTCCTCTGATGCAGGTTAGATCTCCCAGTCTGTGAATCCTTAGCAAAGCTAACCAGAAGTGCAAAGCAACCTTGAGGGCCAGGCAGGTGAGGTTGTCTTCTGGAGGAAAAAATCCCCAGCAGTACAGAGCTGCTGTAGCAATTTGCCATCAGAGGGGCTTCCATCCTTTCTGTCTCACATGGAAACAGAAAGTGAGGTAGAAGAGCCCTCAGAATCACTGTGCTCTATCATGGGGTAGGGGTGCTCCTGGGAAGAGTCATGGCATGTCTTCATGAGTAGCTTCACCACTGTTGCCCAGATTTCCTTGTCATATTTCTCCTCCCACCTATCTGTGCCTGGAAAACCTGTTTTAGACCACTGCAGCATCAGAGCTCTGCAACTTTGTCACGGTGCCTATGGTCCCAAGGAATGCACCTCTGGGTCAGGAGGGCCAAAGTGCAGGGCTGATCTCATGACCCTGCTCATCTACAATCAGTTCTAAAGCTCCAAGCTCATAGTCAGATGAGCCTCAGCATGCCCACTGGCCCACATCACAGGTCTACTGTCTCAGAGGAGATTGCACTCATGTAGGGGTGAGCACACCACCAACCACCCATATTCCACCAGCTTCACTCTTTCTGAGCATGTGGGGCAGGCTCAGAGTCCAAGCTGTAGCCAGATTAAAGCCAAAGATATGAGCAGAAGTTAGGGTACAAGCACTTTGGTCTGCTCTGAGGCTGGTTCTCTGTCAGGATTCTCTCTGGACCCTTACTGCATTTCCCACTGTCTGTTCCAGGGAGTGAGGGCTGCTGGAGAAACACATCATATGTCTCACACAATACTCCTTCATAGACTAACACAGGATAAGTAACCTCTCACGTGACACATGAGCAGCTCTTGTGTTAAATATTGTCTCTTCTACCGCCTCTCCTTCAATGATTAAAAGTGAACTTGCCAAGTGCCAAGTCTAGCCCTATTGGTGATGCTAAAATATAAACTGGATTGACAAGGGATCCACAAGGAGCTTAGCCAGGCCATTCCACATCATCCTGTGCAAGTTATTTTTACACGTCCAAGGTCTCATTCAACTTGCTTGGCTTCTCAGAGGACAATTAAAAACAATACGTAACAGATGGGAGAGCTAAGACAAACAGAGGATAAATGACTTGCCTGGGGCTGACAGACTCTAGCAGAATGGGTGACAGGAGTCCTGGGTATTAATTAGTTAATATTTGTACAATGCTAGGAAAATATATAGCCCTATATAAGTATTATTGTAAGGTGGCCCCTGCAGTTTGGAGAAGCAGAGGGCAACAGTGCACAGGCGAGTGCAAACATCCTTCCTTGTCTCGTGGCATTTCGGTCATCTGTGGGGTCCAGGAGGGGCAAAACATTCCCAAGGGATGAGAGAAAGGGAATGGGAAAGCCCAGGGAACACTCAGGCAACACCATCGTGCAGTTCCAGGCTTCTGCATCTGCATGTCAAATATAGAAGCAGTCGTTTGCTCTTCCCGTCGAAAGCAGTAAGCCTGTTAGGTACAGTGAAATCAGGCTACATGGTCAGCTGCCTTCAACAGAAACCTTGAAGCCAATTTCGAGATATTTTTGGGTATTTACAGCAGTAAGAGGTGAAAATCTCTCTGAAGTGCCACAGGACCCACGTGCCACGCTGCTCAGCTCTCTGCTGAAATCCCGTGAGGAAGGTCAGGCCCCTCTGTACTAAAGAAGGATCTATGGGAAAGGAGGAAAGGGTCATGGTGTCAGATTTCTCCTTTTTTTCCACCTCTCTGGGGTATTCATCCTGCTCCCATGACTTCACATCTGATTTCTTCAGATGCCTTTTTCAGTCCAGCTTCCCTTCACACCACCACAGATCCCAGCCTGCTGCTCTAATCCTCCTCCAGATTCCAGTATCAGCCTGAATGAAACATGCATCAGTTTTTCTCTAGGACAGTTCTCACTATCCCGTGCTTTTAACATTATTCTGCCATGTAGTCTCACAAGTGGGGAGCATTTTTGGCCATTCCTCTTCTTTCTCTTGGCTAGAATACAAAAATATTACCTAAGTTGTGATGCATTTTCCTCTGCAATTTTTAAATCATTCAGACTTTCCGTGTAGTCTACTAGAATTTTCGTCCAGTTTTCATCACCCTATATCTTGATTATCAGGATCTGCTATTTCTTTTCCCGTCAGTTTAGCTCAGGCTTGACTGAAATGCAGAATTTCCAGCTCAAAATTCCAACAGTCATTTTCATCCGAAACAGGATAAGACACTCAGATTTTAAAACCATCACCTCAGAAATGCTAACATTTTAACTTTTACAGCATTTCTAACTGCTGGATTCTAAATGACAAATTTTATTTCATTTACTTGACATACTTTACTTAGGGTAATATCAACATCAGGCTGCATTACCTCTCTCTTGCACATTCTGCTTGCTCTGAGTCAAAATCCACAGGAAAATACATTTTAGTGTAACATGGTCTTCACTGCCTATACTACATGGTACAGTGAGAAGACCATATAGTGTTCATTGAGAAATATATGGCATAGTGAGATACTTCACCCAGAAAGGAGCAGAGAGAAGAACTTTGTGGCTGTCCTGCAGCTCCCACTGGGCACTAAAATGATGCTCATTTCTGTACCATTCAAGCCGGTGAGATAATTACAGATTACACAATGGGAGACTTGGGTCTCCACATCCCATTCTTTTCCCCAGAGGGATATGGCATGCTTCATCTGAACTTTTTTTTTTTAAATTAAGTGTTTTACATCTTTTAAATTAAAAAATAATAATAAAAATTTATTGGATCAAAGTGACCCTGAATGAAGGCTTTTCCATTGATGAGAAAGTGTTCTAAACTATAAAATGATCCTGATGAAAGTGTCTCGTAGCATCCAGTACAGTTGCCACGATCATTATTTTTGCTATCACTCTAACCTGAGCAGCTTGATGCCTCTTTGAACTCTTCAGATTTCTTTCTTTACAATCAAACCCTCTTCCCCATCAAATCCCCAAATTGTCACTCTTGTCCCTACTGCAGCCTTCCTTGTGCCAGCCAATCTCCTCGAGATTCTTCAGACCAAATCAACCTGCAAAGCCATTCAAACTTCTAAGTCCGGCTGAAAAACCTGTATGTTATTTAGTGGCAATTTGAAAAAAAAAAAAAATTGGAAACAATAATTTCAGTCAACTCCCTGAAACGGTTGGAGAAAAATAAGTTAAAAATCATGAATAATTTTTACTGACTACTTGCAAATATTTAAAATGTTCAACAACATTTTTGATCACCAAAATTTGATGGCCTGCTCTGCAGACTGTTTTAAAAGGCTTAAGTATGCATCTGAGTTTGTGGTTTGATAATTTTTGGAGCTTTTCCTCATCAGAATTGCTATTTCCAATAAGAAATATAATAACAACATGAAGTGCAAGCCAATTAAAAAAAAATAAAATAATATGTTCAAAATACAGACCTTTCAGCCAGGTCTGCTCTCTCATATCAAACCGCTGCTTCAATTGCTACAAGCAATTAGCACAGTAACAAATACCAAGGCAAGTCACGAGGCAATGCTTCTAAGCCACTCTGAAGCATCATTCTGAACGTAATTAATGAATGGGGCTAAGAAAAGCACATTGCTGACACCCTCCATGATCATTTCCACTCCTTCCTTTCATTTCTCAGGGTCACACACTATATTTCTGTCACATATGTAACCTTGGATCCACTAGACCCTCCGGGAGAAACGTCTTCTTTGAGACGAAGGGGACTCTATGTTTGGCAGATCGCATCCCTCTTTGATTTCAGGAAGCACACGAGCACGTTTTCGGTGGCTGCAGATGGGGTCTGATCCTGTGCAGGGCTGCACGCACCCGAGGAATGCCAAGTACCCTCAATTCCATTAACTTCAGTGGGAATTAGAGGGCTCAGCTGTATTTAATATTTTACAGGGTCAGGCTCCGAAAACTGTATTAGCATTCTCAGTTCCCAGTAGACCTAAATTCAGCAAAGCATTTGGATTGAGATTTAACTGTAAACATGTGAACAGTCCCCCTGATTTCAATATGGCTATTCTCATGCTTAAAGTTAAGCATGTGCCTAAGTGATGTGCTGAATTTGGGCCAAAAACTACTGTTTTCAAGTGCTACACGAGTTTACAATAGGCAAACTGCTGGTCTATAATGCCAGTTGTGTAATCCTGTTTTTTCTGTTGCAGAAAGGCTGACACAAGACTATATATTTTTTAAATGGAGCAGCTACACTACTTGAAGATGGGGCATCCTGGCGAAACTTTGGGTATTTCAAAAAGTTATTAATTTACTATTCTTTTTGTTATTATTCACAATATTCCTATGTGAATGCAGGAAAAGTACCTATCCCAGACTCTTGGAGCTTTTGCTATTCCTGAAAGAATATAATCCATACCGAAAAGAATAACAAACTCTCTCTACATGACAGCAAACATCAGCCAAGTGACAGCTAAAAATATCTCACTTTCCCCAGAGACCCTCAGCCTCTTGTACATCTGAACCCTCCCAGAAGCACTAGAAAACAGAAGTGTCTTGCAGCGCGTTTTGAATGTCCCCACCTTTCACTTCTTCATGGGCCAAGGCAGCCCAGAGTCTCCTGGAGAAGGGTTAGCTGGCACCTCTTGCCTTTTCTGAAGTAGGGGTGGTGGCTTCACCCTTGAAATGGTGCTGGCCCCTAGGAGACAGCATCCTGGCCAGCTCACGGCAGGGGACAGATGTGGTTTTCAAGCAAATTCCTTCACCCGGAGAAGCATGGGGAGGGGGGGATATGGAGCCTGTTGTGATGGCTCTCCTCCTCTGAAAGCAAAAGTCTCCTTTCTCTGGGCGGACACTGGGGCTCGGCTGCTGAGGGACAGGGGGACTTCCCAGGAGATCTGACATGTCACAGAAAAGAAACATAGTCATGCATAAGCCTGCAATTTGGGCCTCCATTTTGCATGCATCATTAGTTAAGGCTTTTATTATATCCCTCACTGTGGGAGGATGTAAACCTACCGAAGCCCCCATGGAGAGGCCAGGAGGAAGGAAAGAGTTTTGGGGGTTCACTTTTCACCACGGTCCCCTAAGCATATACAGCCCATGGCACTGGAGCCATGTGCTGAGAAGCCATGGGGAGCAGCACAGAGGAGTAGAGGAGTAGGGTATGGTTCTCCCTGCTCTACCATGCAAATGGGGGCCAGAGCAGGACTTGCTGAGCTGCCTCCAGGCCAGCTCCAGAGATTCACGTTAAGGCCAGAGAGAAGCTCCTCTCCTTCCCTCCCCTCAATGTTCTTCCCTCCTTTAGCAGCAGGTTGTCCCTCTGCTATATCAGACTCTGGCTTCTCCACAGCTCCATGATCTGCAAACCTTAAAATGTAATTAACTGGCTGCTGCGAAGGCACCATAAAGCCAGAACAAGGACACATTTAAGATGGGACAACTGCATATGGACATGAGCCCATAACCTGCTGTTCTCAGTCTGCATCTCCCTCTTTTGACATCTTTCAAAACCCTTTCAGCACGCGGGTTTTGGCACATGTGCAGCTACCGCACTGACAAGATAGCTTGTTGTGGTATTTTCTCAGTGAGGCTGACTGGAAAATGTCCCCTGCCTTTGCTCCAAGCTCTTGTAGAAGGATTATAAAATCAAAGTAACAGCAGAGCCAAAATCCATAAAAAATAATATCCTGAATCCCATACAAATCTCTTTTGGCACCTCTGACAGAGAAACAGCATCCACCATTAGAGAAGAGTCTTGGGCATGAGATGCAGCACTGGCAAGACACAGAGAGAACGAATGACCTGGACTGGTGAGACATTAACCTTCCTCCCCTTTAGTCCTGTCTGACTCTGGAGGCAGGCGCTCCCAAACAGTGACACACATTCTCTGCAAGTGTTCATGTTATCTCTCAGAGACGTTTCCTGAGCAGCTTGATGTCCCTGGTTGCATGTGTGCGTGGTCCAGCACAGAGCTGAGAGCGGCTGTACTTGCTGCGGGGTGGCTCTGTCTCTCCCAGCAGAGCCTGTTGTTCAGTGAGACAGGGAAAGTGGCAGTTCAGTGGCAGGGAAAGTCACAGGAGTGACAAAAAGATTTGCAGTATCCTCCTGCAAGGACAGAAAGGCAGGGCTGGGGGAGGCTTTCTTCACTGGACCCCAATGCTGTGGAAACAGATGAGCAGCAACCAGAGATGGGACTTCTCACACACTTCGTCAATACATGTTTGCATCTTAATTTTTGCTCCAATGTGATAAAAACGCCTTCCAAAAAAACCCTTGAATTCTCATTGCCATCCTTATTTCCTCATCGCATGATTGCTCCCTGTGGGATTCAAACCTGCCAGCTGCTTCCTGGGGCTGTCGGTCTGTCCAGTGCCTACTCCAGACTCCATCCCACCCTCAGCCCAGAGACTGTGCTGGGAACAACCCCCGCCTCTGCACTCTCCTCTGCTGACCCCGGAGAAAAGAGATGCAAAAGGTGAAACCAGGGGTGGAGAGGGAGGTGGATAAGAGAATGAGACTCGGATACTTTTCCAAGTGAGAAATGACATTGACACTGCTTCCGCCTCTTGGTCCCTGGGGCTCTCATCCCCTCCTGATCATGCGTGGTGTTGGGTGGGGGCCGCAGATTCACCCCGGACCCCACTACTCCATCCCCTCCCACCAAGGCAAGGGAGTGTTTTCTGACAGGAATGCTGTGCTGACACGAAGCACCCTTAACAGCATCCCTGCTTTCCAGCCAGTGATTTGGCTTTTTCACTTGGATTATTTTTTTATTTATTTTTTTTTTTACTTTAAGACGTCCTAGAGGGACAACCCAAAAGCCCATTAATCACTTCAGGATGTCTTAGACGTGGGCAATAACACTGCAGAGGATTCAGGCCCTCTGACACTCCGGTGGGGTATCTGAGCGTTTAACAATAACAGTCAACACTGCTGATGCCTGTGAAAATACAGATGTAAGCCAGCTGTCTGTCAGGGTGAAAAATGTGTTTGTCTTTTCGTTTTAATGTGTCATTTCCCTCTTGGACATTTGCTATGTTACTGCCAGGATATCACGTGCTTCCAGCACAGCCTCTAACCTGGGAAGACGAACCACGTTCGGATGGAGGGTGGGTGTTATTGCCTTGTTTCTGCTTTTTTTTTTTCCTTCATCTGAAGCTAAACAAAACATATCTGACCCAATTCCTTCTTTTTGCCCACAGCAACGAAATAATTTTCAATATGCTTCCTAGTCAAAGAGAATCACAGATTTGTCCACAGGACGATCGCAGGAGGGGTGAAAGAGAGTGTTTGTGCTGGGGGTGTCAGCCCAAAAACATCTTGATGTTTCGATTAATGCATTAAAGCTTGAGATTAGTAAGAGGAAGTGAAAGTCTATGTAACAATCAAAAATTAATAGTCATAAAATGAGCTTATGATGGGATAACTCATTGGCATATTAGAAAAGGACTCAGTTTGTTCATGCAGTTTAATAAAGAGGATGAGGGAAGCATGGCTGCCGAGCGCGTGGAGCTTGTTTTCAGCTTCAGAACACTGAGGGAGAAAAAATCGTTAAAAGTCTCAGGATAATCCTCTACTGTGGACAGCCCATCCAACAAGTACAGACAGAGACAGTATCTTGTTAGTTACTGGGAGGGCCCTCCAGGAGATGATGCTCCCCAACCACTTACACTCTTCACTAACCTGTTGAGAAAGTAATAAACCAAGAAACAAGAGAATTTATCTATCGCAGTAAATGGAACTGTTCCAGTAGGAGCACTTTCCTCAGCACTGGTGTGCTGCCGTTCATACTGAAGTGCTGGGACATTCCCTCACAGAGTTTTGCTCTCAAGCACCTGCCACTGGCCCAAAGCACTTCCTAAACAGTGCTTGGAGCTAGCAGAGAGCAGCAGCCAGATCCTGTGAGCAGAGTATGGCCTCCCAGCTTCTGAGAGTGGGAGAGTTTAGCTAACCAGATGTGGGTCACTCTCTGCCAGTTGGTCTCAGTTTTAAAGAATAGCCATGGGCACATTTTGTGTGTAGTGAAATGTAGGCAGAGTGCTCAGCAAGGTCCAGGAATATGCTGATGACAATTTCTCAACATGTAGGTAAAGAAAATCCAGTAGAGAGAGCAGGGGTAGTATTTCTACAGATTTGGAAATAAATATCTGAAAATGCAAAGGTGACAAAATGACAGCATTTATGATCCATAGGAAAGGAAGGATAGAGCAGCAAGATCAAAACAGTGAAGTTTAAGGACACAGGTTTCAATAAATTCAGAGAATAGGTAGGTAAGATCTTATGTAAAGACAGTTTATAGGAAAAAGGAGTTAAGAAAAACTGACGGGTTTTTTTGAGAAATAAATATTTCAGGTAGGAGAACAAACTGCTTCAAACAGGGAAAGAACAAGAAATGGTAATAAAGCAACTTGGTTAAACTACAAGCCTTTTCTTGACTTCAAATATTGGAATAAACACAAGCAGTGAAAGCTGGGCTAGGCTGCTAAAGATGGAAAAAACATGACAGTAAGAGACAAAATTAGGAAGGCAAAGGCACAAAACGAATTCGGAGAAGTCATTCTGTAAGAGGAAAATCAAGAAAGTGCTGAAGGAAAGATATTGACAGATGGTCTCTTGAAGGCCAAAAGTTTTTTGCTTCAGTCCTCCTTGAAAGTAATGATTAAAATTGGATGTCTTAAATACAGAATGGCAGATAACAGGTAAGATCTCCTGCTAGAACAGGGAAGGAAAAGTGAGGGAGTGCTAAGATAAATTAGAGCCTTTCAAATCAGTCACATCATTCACCTTTAGTATCTGGCTAAAGCACTTTTAGAATGTTGCTGGTTGCAAGTACTCTGCAAAAACTTGCAGAGTTCAGGTGAGGATCAAGAAGAGGGAGAAGGATAAATAGCATTCCTCTCTCCAAAAGAGCACAGCTGGAATCACAAATGTCACACGTTGGCTTCGATTCTCAGAATAACACTGAACAAGAAATAATCCATAAACTCCTCAAAGTTAGCAATGTGAATAGCAGCCACATAGATTGCTCCAGAACATACTGTGTCAATTTGAATTATTTTCCTCTGACAATGTAACAGGACTTATAGAAGGGTAGGAGAGCTAGTAAGTATTTGTATACAGTGATTTTAACAAGGTTTTTGACACTGTCTCATAAAGGCAAGCCAGGGAGACACGATCTGGATTAAATCATTACCGGGTGAATGTAAAAAAGCAAAACCAGTGGTCTCAGATAATAGTTAACCATTAGTTTACTGTGAATATGGTATTCCTTAAGAGTCTGACCTGCACGTAGCAACATTTGCAGATTCATTACTGATCTGGACGTCGTGTATTGGAGATTTTTATAACATCAGTGTGCAAGAAGCTACAGGAGAAACACAAACAGCGAATGCCGTGTCGTCCCCCCCCCTCCGCTTCCCTCTTCCTTCTTGCTTTTATATCTGAGCTGACGACATATGGTATGGAATAGCCCTTTGGTCAGTTTGGGTCAGCTGGCCCAGCTATGTCTCCTCCCAAGATGTTGCCCACCCCCAGCCTACTGTTGGGGGAACGTTGGAAAACCGCAGCCTGGGTGCTGTGTGAGCACTGCTCAGCAGCAGCCAAAACACTGCGGTGCTATCAACACCCTTCTAGCTACCACTCCAAAAAACAGCATTGAGAGAACTGCTGTGGGAATATTAACTCCACCTCAGCCTGACCCAATACATGCTCTTAAAAGCTAGGGATGAGCAGTTAAATAGGTACAATTCTCCACTTCCATTCAGTGAGATGTAGGACCTCTTGCAACAAGATTCTCCTTCATAATTTGTTCTCACAGTATTTCAGCACATAATTTTAGGGTAATTTATAAATTCCTCAGTAATTAATTGCACTGAATTCGCTTTCCCAGTGAGGACTCTGTCATTTAACATGGACACTTTGAGGACCTACTTCGTGTTCACTGTTCTGCTTTAATCTTTCAGAATTTGTGATTTCCTAGCAATTTTGACAAACATTGCTGATACAAAGAGCTTGGACTCCTGGAGGACCTCATAATCAGTGCAGCTAAGTCTGCCCAAGAACTAATTACACTGGTGAGGTAAAAAAGCATTCATAAACTATATAAAGCTATTGAAGCAGGCATGCAATCTGGATGGCTCCTTTTTAAGTTTTAGTGCAGTTCTGTCGTCATCCTGGGAAGTACTCTGAGCCAAGAGCTTTTCATACCTAGATAATGATTTAAGCAATGTCGGAGCAAACAATCTGTCAACCAGGGCGGAGATATTGTCTGGGGACCTACAAATTAAAAAATAGTTTTTGATTTTGTTGTCTAACAGACCTGTTCAACAGTGTAAATACATTTAAATACCTTTGACAGGGACAATTATCTCAGGTCTGATTCAATTCATTTTAGTTGAAGAAGGAAATAATTCCCCACAAGTCCAAATCGTCCAGATCACTTCGGCTCTATGACAACCTGTACGGAGGAAGTTGTGTTTGGGTAGCTGGCTGCTCTGTTTAATTTTTTTAGAAGTCAGAAGAAATTAACTTGACATTCCTGAAGGGAAAAAGTTGCCAGAAGCTTCTTCTCCATGAGAGACAGAGATTTTTCCTTTCGGTGAGAGTGAAATTTTTTTTGACATGCCGTATTGTCACGCAAAATGGAAATCTTGAATTTCCAGCCATCCCTGGCTGGTCAGTTAGCTCATTCCAAAAACTGCCTATGCTTAAAAAAGAAAAAATAGCTTGGAAGATTGGAAGAATTATAACCACCTCAGGGCCGGAGGGCTAGGACAAAGACATTGCACCTCAGAAGTTCAAACTTGCTGACCAACTCTCTGTGGTTTCACCAACACTTTGGTGCCCTGGTGCTACAATTGCCTTTGAAAATGTTGTTCTGAATTATTTCATCTTAGTCACACGAGAAACCTACCAGAAAGTTAGATGTGACACCCTTATATTCAGTATCGATTATGTATTTTTTTTCCTGTCTGTCTGCTCTGCAGTGGTGATGGGACCTAAAGCAGTGTTTCCACTCAGTTTCTACAGTTTAATTATCATCAAATTCTCATACAGAGTCTGTGGCCTGAGCTTAGTTTCTCCATTAACCAGCCTGAAAAATTTTTGCTCCTGGGATGAAATAAGCTCAGATTCATGAAGTCCAGGCTGGCCATAAGGAAAATATATATCGATATTTATTTCAAATGAAAATGCCTAACGTTCTTTCACCCCAGTAATTTATTCCTACTAAGTATCATGTGATGCAAATGCATGTAGTTCATAGCAGTTTTAGGAATCAGAGCTTGGGAAGGCTGATTAAATGTATAATGGGCCACGTGTGACGGACCAGGATACAGGAGAACGCTATGAAATTGCATTAATAATTTCGGGTTCTGCTGATACTCTAGGTAAATGCTTCCATGAAATCCACCTAAAAATAAATAGAATAACGTTACTTACACATGTCTTCAAACAGAACCTTTCTCTAATGACTGATTTGCAAAACACACACTGTTTTTGATGGCTGAGAACATTTTGAGTTCAACTACGGCACTGAAGCGATAAAATAAAAGTTTATTTTTTCCCTTATCCTTCCTGTATTTTTCCTCTAACATCAAACATAGGATAGTAAGGAGAAAAAAGGAATTCAAAGTTTTTGATGGATTCTTTCCCTGTAATATATCCTGACAAGTTGCATTTTGATATTCAGATCATTTGAAGATTTTTTTATCTTTGTAGCAGATGGAGTATTCACACAGTGCTTTGCTTTTTACTCATAGATTTTTTTATCAATGGGCCTTAGGATAAGTCTTTTTTTTCTCTGAATCTGCTAAACTGGAGTTTTTTACAGTGCCATAGTGCCATGGTACTGCATTACTATGGGTCTAGCGCTAAGTACTGATCATAAATGGAACCATAAAGACAGCCTAATTTTCACAAAAAGTTTCCCATAAGCACTGGGAGAAGGACCAAAAGAAATCAGTAATTAACATTTTAACTGAGTATCAGGCAGAAGAAAATTCCCTGAATACAAAGTTATCAACACATGTGACAATTATTTTGTGAATTTAAGTACACAAAGAGCAAGTATTTGTGGGTGATAGTTTATCTGTTTCAACCTGCCAAGGAGTTGGGCTAGACTTTAAAATCTATGTAATCTTTTTTTTTCTAAACATTATCTTTTTTATTCCTACATATTTTTTTATTCTAAAAGATGGGAAAGAGCAGTTTTTAAACAGGAAATACCCACATACTGGGCATTGTCTTGTTAGTGAGGAGAATTATGGTCAGCTACCAATACTTTGTAAAACAAAAAACATAAACCTTCTGAACATTATATGTGCAGAATCCGCATATAATGTAAAACTGCATAAAATTACAGACAATTACAAATTTGAAGATATCTTCAAAGAATTTTCACTGATAATGCATTAAAGAGGCATCCTCTCTTCATATGGAAAAGTAACCCTGTGAAGACTCCCCTAACCTTAGATGACAGAAATCAGGTGCTCCAAAGCCAATTCATGCACCACCTCCACAGGACTGGAAAGCTGCTTGGTCCTTCAGGGGCCATCTTAGAAAGCCTTTTTGACTTTTGAATAATGAAAAATTTCAGGCTATGCTTGTGTTGATTGGTGGCAAAGGTATGTCTAGAGCTGAAATTATGTCAATGTTTGGCAGTACAGTTGCAAAAGTGCTTATCAGTGTTTGGAGAGTTACACGGGAGCCCAGACACCCCTATCTATCTCTCCAGGGGACCTTGGTCCTCACTCTTCCTGTAAGAAACAAGTGTGATGGTAAGAGAAACTAAAACACAGAGTTGTCAACAGCCTTCCTTCCTTACAAAGTGGAAGCTCCATGTAAGCAAAGATGCTAACTCTGTATTGCACAGGCCAATAGCTTTCTGCAGGCTTCCAGTTCAAAGGCATTTGGAAGCACTTAGTCAGGGCCAGTCTCAGCAAAGTAAATAATTACACCAAATCAGATTATTTTCAATATTGACAAAGCTTTGTTAGTGCTCACTCAAGGAAGATGCTTCTGGAGAGGGAAAAAGGCCTCCCACTTTTCCAGCTGGCAGGGGACTCAGGGTTTATGGGATCAGTACTTCTCAAGGTATTGCTTCTGTAACCTTGAATAAGTTAGATGAGGCTTGATTTCTCCATAAGTGCTGACCAGGCTACATTATAAATCAAGATCCACAAGAGGTGGAGATGGACAGTGTAGCCGAAATTCAGGCATTGATCTTCTTGTGCATCACTTTCCCTGCACTAGAAAAGCAATAACATTTCACCAGTATGAATGGCTGAATTCTCACGAATGGAGTGGGAAGGGCCATTTCAGCCCAGCACAGACCTTTCTTCCTTTTCCCAGGCAAACGGCTGCACAGCAGCTCATTGCATTAGCCGCAGCCGCATAGATCTACATTATCAGCCCTCAGACCCAGCCTAGCAGCAGTATCTGAAAGCTCGGTATGGACCAGATCCAGGCACTTTAGTGGTTTTACAGCTTGTGCTGTTTTACAGCTCTGTGCTGCCTCAGGCAGGCTCTTATACCCAAGCAAGCAAGTTTAAAGCTGGCTTAGTGATTGTGGGTGACACTACGACCCTGTCTCTGTGCTTTAGTATAAACACGACCCCAGATGAAAGAATCATAAAACCATGTTTTGGGACAGAAAGGACTTCTAAAGATCATCTAGTCCAAATGACCTGCAGTGAGCAGGGACATCTACTACCTCTCTGGGAAACCTGTTCCGGGGTTTCACCACTCTCATTGTAAAAAAAATCTTATATCTAGTCTAAATCTGCCCTCTTTTGGTTTAAAACCATTACCCTTTGTCCTATCGCAACAGGCCCTGCTAAAAATGTTGTCTCCACCTTTTTTATAGTCCCCCTTTAAGTACTGAAAGGCTACAACAAGGTCTTCCTGGGCTTAACAATCCCAACTCTCTCAGCCTGTCCTCACAGGGCAGAAATTTCATCTCTCTGCCCACTTTTGTGGCCCTCCTCTGGACCCACTCCAACAGGTCCATGTCTTTTTTATTTTTGGGACCCCAGAGCTGAACACAGCACTGCAGATGGGGTCTCATCAGAGCAGAGTAGAGGGTCAGAATCACTTCCCTCGACCTGCTGGCCACGTTTCTTTTGATGCAATCCAAGATACGGTTGGCTTTCTGGGCTGCGATAAACTGTGGGGAACACCATGAGCAATTCTCCCAACTCCCGCCTCGCCCAGCTGGCACAATTGTGCCTGGAGCAGAGCCCATCCCATGGCCACGCCCCACCGCACTGCTTGGACACAAGCCTGGTGCTCTGGCTCCTGCCAACAGCAGCAGAGGATGTAACTGGCAGGTTGCAGTCACCCACAGCTTTCCTAACCAGCGGCATCATTGAATAATACCAAAGGCCATAATTTAAACATCGCAAACTGCAGGGCCTCAGTTAGAAGACAAAGAGTGGAGCAGGAAGAATGGCCATCTCTGTACAGATTATGAGAGACAGGTTACAGTCAACTGAAAAAAAATAAGAATCACAGAGCAACAGAGAGGTGGCTGGAAACCTTGGAAAAAACCCAGTTCAACAGAACATCAGTATTTTGAGAGTCCCAGCCAGGAAGCAGGAGACAAATACCATGCAGCAAAGTGCTGCCAGACATGTTGGTTATTGATTTTTCTGAAGATCCCACCTGAGCTGAATGTGTGAACTGAATCCCAATGAGAGTCCCAGATGGAGTAGGCAATTGTGGAGGCAATGGACTTATTACTCTTTATGACTCAAGGGACCAAGATAGGTTTTTACAAGCAGCTAAAACGAAGAAAGAGATCATATGGGAAGGTGCTAGGCTCCTATTGTTTCCGGACGTAAGTCCTATAACCCAGGGCAAAAGGGAAGAATTAACTGTGGTTAAAAAAATAAGAGGAAGAAAAAGAAAAATATTTCAGATATAAAATGTGTCTGCAGCAGTTTCTCTGGCTTGTCAAAGAGCACAATTCATGCAGTGAGAAAACCAGTATCTCTGAGAGAGTGGAGGTAGCACAGAAGTTGCTGTCAAAAGCATTTGAGACAAAGATAGTCTGCAATGTACTGTGTCCCTACTGCTCCCCACATCCCAGTGGGTGATGGAAGAGCATCCCCACAGTGCGGAACTGAATACTAGCACCATATGGGAGTAGGGGGAAAGCTTGTTTCTTTCCCTTTTCTCTTTATTTTCTGTCTAGCCTGTGCTACCATGCTAACATCTGAATAGCGAAAAGTACCTGCAACTGCTGCCAGCAGTTTTAGGATAAGCACATCCCATCCATCACAAAAACATATCTGGCAATAGTACATGCAGTGGGTATAACCTCTATGCAAACACCACGCATATGGTTATCTACTTTGGCACTTTCATCCATCTCCTGACCATGTTTCATATACTGCAGAACAATATCAGTAACATCAGAGCTCCCCTGGCTTTTCCAAGCAGAGCTGAGTCTGAAAGCGAAAGACAGTGTTTACTTGGTACAACCTAAAATTCAGACCAGGTGCCCAGAAAGGTATTGACTTCTGTGTCTGCCCTCCTCCGTGGAAACCTGGGAGTTTCTGAAGGGGGCAAAATCATACAATCATAGAATCATAAAATGCATTGGGTTGGAAGGGATCTTTAAAAGTCATCTAGCCCAAACCCCTTGCAGTGAGCAGGGACATCTTTAATTAGATGAGGTTGCTCAGAGCAAGCCTGACCTTGAATGTCTCCAGGGATGGAGCCTTCACCACCTCTCTGGGCAACCAGTTCAGTGTTTCATCATCCTCATAGTAAAGGACTTCTTCCTAATGTCTAACCTAAATCTACCCTGCTCTAGTTTAAAACCATTGCCCTTCATCCTATCACTACACACCCTTGTGAACAGTCCTTCTGCAGCTTTCCTGTAGGCACCCTTCAGGTACTGAAAGGATGCTATAAGGTCTCCCTGGAGCCTTCTCTTCTCCAGGCTGAACAATCCCAACTCTCTCAGCCTGTCTTCATAGGAGAGGGATTCCAGCCCTCTGGGCGTTTTTGTGTCCCTCCTCTGGACCCTCTCCAACAAGTCCATGTCCTACTTGTGTTGAGGGCTCCAGAGCTAAACAGAGAACTCCAGGTGGGGTCTCACCAGAGCAGAGCAGAGGGGCAGAATCACCTCCCTTGACCTACTGGCCATGCTTCTTTTGATGTAGCTCAGGATGCAATTTGCCTTCTGGGCTGCGAGTGCACGTTGGTTCGTATTCGTCTTTTTGTCCATTAGTACCCCCAAGTCCTTTTCCACAGGGCTGCTCTCTATCACATCATCCCCAAGCCTGTACTGATAAAGCAGATTGACCGGACCTAGGTGCAGGACCTTGCACTTGGCCTTGTTGAACCTCAGAAGGTACACACAGGCCCTTTTCTCCAGCTTGTTCAGGTCCCTCTGGATGACATCCCATCCCTCTGGCATCTTGACTGCACCACTCATCTTGGTGTCATCTGCAAACTTGCTGAGGGTGCACTCGATCCCACTATCTATATCATTGACGAAGATATTAAACAGAATTGGTCCCAGTACAGACCCCTGAGGGACACTACTTGACACTCATCTCCCTCTGGACATAAAGTCATTGACCACTACCCTCTGGATGCAACCATCCAACCAATTCCTTATGCACTGAACTGTCCACTCATCAAATTTGCACCTCTCTAACTTAGAGAGAATGATGGGTTGGACTTGTGCTCCTGGTTTGCCCTCAGTTCGTCGGAATATATGTAAATGTGTTGAACCAAAATAGCAAGAGTGACACTTGCTAATAATATCTATTGAAACACTGGCATTTGACTGCCTTCTGCTTAATCCCTTCATTTTGTTCAACAAATGAAATTTGCTGCTATTGCCAGATTACAGTGCAGTGGTGAGTGAGGAATGAGGCTCCCCCATGCAAAGAGATGCTTAGCTAGAAAATAAACAAATAAATAAAAAGCTATCCTACATTAAATAAAGTTGTACTGCCACCTCAGGTTACCATCTGTTTCTACTTTGATTCCAGTGTTTCGTTCAGATTGTTTTGTCAACTACATATGAGTTGATCTGGTGGCTGTTGTTTCCAAACACAGTGGGGCCCCTTAGGCCCTCCAGTGCCCCTTTCTCCTTGTCCCAGATCCTGGGATATGATCTAGGAGAGAAAGCAGAAAAAGAAGGAAAGAGAGAGTGGGGGTGAAAGAGTGAGATCAAGAGCAAAAACGAAATAAAGAGGAGAGAGAGATCCTTCCCACTATCCTGCATTCTTCTAATCTCTTTCTTTCTTTTTAAAACAGCTCTTCAGTTTGGAGGGATATTAAAAATAGAAGAGTGTTAGATTTGGCAATAAATTAATGTCCAGATGAAGGGAAAACAATTACAAATTGGAAACAGATTTATTCACACTCAGTGCATTAATGAAAACGTTAAAAAAAAGCTAAACTGGGTATACTGTGTGGAAAAAAATAATGGCCCAGCAGGTCTACTTTTTATTAACAACTCATCAGTAAGCAGGTTGTAATTCATAACAAAGAATTTACCCCAAGGAGCACCACAGGACTGTGAGCTTTTTAGTTTCCTAAGAAAATACATATGTTGTTCCACTTGGTTTCCTTTCAATAAAACCCACCAGTTAGCACTTCATTTTCGAGCTGTTCTGACAAATCAGGTGAGTTAGCTTTGTAGAAAAAACAGAAGCCAACTTTTCAGCTGAGAATTTTAGGGAATTTTTTAATAACTTAAATAAATTTCCCAAACGGCAAGGAAGCATGATAAAAGGCTGTGAAATGAGTTTGTCTGGAACAGCTTGAAAGAATTTTTCTTTTAATTTGCTTCATTAATTTTTCCTGAGGAAATATTTAGGGATACATCCTTGCTTCTAAGGTATGTGTTTGAGACAAAAGGAATTTTTATGATTTTTGTTGTGTTTTTATAGTGTCTTGAAACCTGATTAAAGATACTGATGAAAACCTGACCACTAGTTTGCAGCTATGTGCAATGCCTCAAGGAGACTGAGGCGCCAAGAGATCAGTTTTGTGAAGGTCACTCTAATACGACGTGTCTCTTATAACACAAAATCCTGTAATGTTTCATTTAGCTGTTCCTGTCACCTACATACAGAAAAGCTCTCGTGAAGGAAGAAAATAATCAAAGGCAAGTTATAAAACAGAGAAAATTATATGAAATGCAAAGAAAGAAAAAGGAACCGAGGTTCAAAATCAGTACAGATTTAAATTAATCACTCCAGCTTCAATTATTGCAGTGTAGTGCTGGTCAGGACATCCACTGTATCTAGGCTGGGGTCAGCTCACAAAGGTAACACACCTGCCAAGGATGTCAGCACCTCCCAGTTGTACCAGAGCCTGTTAGAGCTGAGCAGGATCCTCTGCTCAGTCATTTTTCAGAAGGAAGAGGGAAATCTTCCCAATATTTTATCACTACACTAAGATCTTTCCACGTGGATTGATAGGGTGGAGATCTGGTGCAAGGCTCCAAGAGATCACTGAGAACTTTCCCATCTACCTACCATTTCATATGCACAGTTTATCAAATATTATGAAAGCAAAATGAACTACCTGATCCAGGATTTCCAAAAATTTTACTGGAATGTAATTTGAGAAGTGGAGGGGACTGGGTTCCTAGTTATTTATCATTCCTGACTTGGCTAGAGAGGAACACTGAAGGAGCAAGGACTATTAAGGAACACAGTACTTACATGGAAAAACTCCTTATAGCCAATGACATCTTTACACAGAGTAAATGAAATAGGAAATTAATTCTAAACCTTCTCCAAAAGAAGAAATAATTGGAGTTGAGAATCAACAGTTTCTCTTCCATCTGCTGCATCTCTGACGAATATTCATCACTCCCTTGGGTGCAAATCACAGAGACCTTCAGCTCTCAGAGGAAGAGACATGCACGATTACTTGTTTTAGAAATGGTGAGACACAGGAGTGTGCTGGTTCACATGTCACTGCCATTACTAAGTAGGGTCAGGCAAGGGCTCTGAGAGCGCCTACCTCAAGCGGCAGAAGTCTCTGTGACATAGTGTAGATTAAGAAGCTCATATGCACAAATCTGAGAATGCTCTCAGGCTCAGCAGCAATCTTTTAGAAGGACTGCCTCTCCATAAAGCTATTGAAAGCAGTTTAAAGTAGTAAAGACAGTCCCTGGAAGATAATATTAGAACATTTTGAAGGCAGCACTTTTAGGCTTTTACCTCCAGATCCACTGTACAGGATCCAGCTGCAGAGAAAAAGCGGT